>NC_057711.1:142343629-142389791 GCF_004010195.1 Chiloscyllium plagiosum | reverse complement strand
TAGAGGCATGGCACTCATCCACAGATTCAATCAATAAACACATCGACCTGGACCCAATATACCGGCCACTGCAGCGGACAGCTGGAACTGACAACCAGAAGCGGCAGGTACAAATCACTATAAATGCCGGAGGAAACATCACAGAAGCGCTTCACAGGAGGCTCCCAAGCACTGAGGATGTCACTTAGCCAGGGGACGAAATGTCTGCAACACAAATTCCCAGCTCGGCGAACAGAACCACAACAACGAGCACCCGAGCTACAAATCTTCTCACAAACTTTAAATACAAAAGCTGTTTTTGTTTATAGGTGTTGTTTGAGACTAAAAGTAGTTAAGAGAAAGATAATTATTTTTGAAGGTATAGACTAATAGTAACGCAACTTCAGGTCTCGTCATTACTAATATGTAAATAGACGTATCTGAAGCTATTTCGACTAACATAGCTCAAAGCTTTTGAGCTTATTGGTACTACACCATTTACAGTTGTGTCCCACTGGTGTGCAGTATGTCACTCTATAGCTTCGAAAAATAAACCTTGGAAGAGAAATGAGTTTTTTTTAAAGTATTATATTTTTGGAGACATTCATGCACTAAAAAGGCATGAATGATTGCGACAGAGACCATTGCGTTCCTGCTCCTTCTGTCTCCACATTCAGGTAAATCAATTCTTTATAACTATTGTTTTTCTGTGGTAGCCTACAAGAATTATTGATTTGTGGCACTAATGATCTGGCTGATTTTGGCCTGAGAAAATTGACCTCAGCAAGCCCTAGAGCAGTCACGGTCAGTCACAATCGCACATAGCCAAGTGACCACACACTGGCTTTGGTCCCAACACTTGCACAAAGTCAATATAATTTTAGGTGTGTGCTCCAGATGTTCCTGGGCCAGCCATAACTAGTTTGACATGCGGCATTTTCTTAATGAGTAAGTGTGCCATATTTGACCTTCTAGCCCCAACACATCTTGGGCAAACAACAAATGCTTTGCAATCCAATTCCCAGTCTCATGGACATGCTTAATATGGAAGTCATAAAACCCACCCTGGTTCTAGTTATTCCAAACATTCCCAGTTTTCTTTATCCATTAGAATGCCTAATGCTTCCTTTTTCTTCCTTCCTTTGTCCCCTTCTGCTCTAATCAGCTAGTCTGCTTCAGTAAACAAAGACTTCACTGCAATTAAACAATGGAAAACATAATTGCACAGAGAACTGTAAGATCAAGCTTGTAATAATGCAGGAGCAACACCTTGACAAGGCCTAATGACTCATAAGCTGTTGCCACAGTAACCGTGACTCAAAATTCCCATTTATCTTGCATGTAAAGCTGAAGGCTCTTTGTGAGCAGAAAATAATTTTTCATGTAGGAGTGCTGCCAGCACAACATAGCGCCAGATCATTGCTATCAACTAATGTCTGCCTCTTAGTGATAGAGCTGTGTCACCGATCACGCACCCTACATGTGCAGAGTCCCATTAACATTCGGAGACCCACAGGAAGCATCTTCTGGTGATCCTTATTTATCAAACAGCCTCTCTGCAAAAGAACCACACAAATTAGCCATCAGACAGAACTAATTTACCACTTCATTGAGTGCAACTCACTTTGAGAATTAGATCAACTTTATTCCTTGGTATCTGTACTATACAGAGCTGTCAGAATTTATACGATAATCAATACATTTAACCAATGATTAACTCCAGAAATGAATAAGAGAGTTCAACATTTAATCATCATTTTTATCATATCGTTTTTGAAGTTATAATACGAAGTAGGTTGTCAGATTTCAGGACAATGATGCCTGGAGGAAATTGTGATTCAAATTTACTGCTCTGACGCTTTCTGATGTGATTTGTGAGTAAGCACCACTACCTGCTATGTCCTAAGTGTTCCCCATATTGTAAAATATACAATGAAGACTGGGTTCTTGCTGAGACAGGAGTCTTGAAGTTTATGAATAACGCTAGTTACAATTAGAGTCATAGAGCCATAGAGATGTACAGCATGGAAACAGACCCTTCAGTCCAACCCATCCATGCTGACCAGATATCCCAACCCAATCTAGTCCCACCTGCCAGCACCCGGCCCATATCCCTCCAAACCCTTCTTATTCATATACCCATCCAAATGCCTCTTAAATGTTGCAATTGTACCAGCCTCCACCACTTCCTCTGGCAGGTCAAAGAGAGAGCTTTGATAGACAACACCAAATTAAAGGGGATTATTGCTTGCTAACAACCTTATTAACTGCAGGTCTTGCTTCATTATAGTCATAGAGTCACAGAGATGTACAGCATGGAAACAGACCCTTCGGTCCAACCTGTCCATGCCGACCAGATATCCCAACCCAATCTAGTCTCACCTGCCAGCCCATATCCCTCCAAACCCTTCCTATTCATATACCCATCCAAATGCCTCTTAAATATTGTAATTGTACCAGCCTCCACCACTTCCTCTGGCAGCTCATTCCATACACATACCACCCTCTGCGTGAAAAAGTTGCCCCTTAGGTCTCTTCTATATTTTTCCCCCTCACTCTAAACCTATGCCCTCTAGTTCTGGACTACCCGACCCCAGGGAAAATACTTTGCCTATTTACCCTATCCATGCCCCTCATGATTTTATAAACCTCTATAAGGTCACCCCTCAGTATCCGACGCTCCAGGAAAAACAGCCCCAGCTTGATCAGCCTCTCCCTGTAGCTCAGATCCTCCAACCCTGGCAACACCCTTGTAAATCTTTTCTGAACCTTTTCAAGTTTCACAACATCTTTCCAATAGGAAGGAGACCAGAATTGCACGCAATATTCCAAAAGTGGCCTAACCAATGTCCTATACAAACGCAACATGACCTCCCAACTCCTGTACTCAGTACTCTGACCAATAAGGGAAAGCATACCAACTGCATTCTTCACTATCCTATCTACCTGCGACTCCACTTTCAAGGAGCTATGAACCTGCACTCCAAGTCTCTTTGTTCAGTAACACTCCCTAGGACCTTACCATTAAGTGTATAAGTCCTGCTAAGATTTGCTTTCCCAAAATGCAGCACCTCGCATTTATCTGAATTAAACTCCATCTGCCACTTCTCAGCCCATTGGCCCATCTGGTCCAGATTCTGCTGTAATCTGAGGTAACCCTCTTCACTGTCCACTACACCTCCAATTTTAGTGTCATCTGCAAACTTACTATTGCACCTCTTGCCATGAGCAAAATGGAATGCCAAGAATTCTCAACATGGAGGTCAGACTGAGTATCCGGTGACTTTAGCTCACTTCTTACTCCAAAGCATCTCTGTATTGGACACCAGGCACTGACATCTCAAGATATACTCCATGGGCATTGGGCATAATCACACCACAGCCACAGAGGTTGGCATCCATCATATGCCAGTCCTTCATGGCATATTTTCAATCTACTTACAGGATGGTTCAGCACTTCGATGCTGCACCTTGGCTGCAACAACAACCCCATTATAATGCTGCCTTCAGGGCACTTTGTGCTCAGGGACACACGCGTGAACCAGCCCAGGCTGCATCTCCAGATTGTTTGCTTGCTTTCTTAGTGCTCATTCATTTTGAACCTACCTGGATGTCCATAGCATCCCTGCCTTGCCTTTTTGTACCTTGCCCTTAGCCAGAGATGCCAAGCTGACAGGACTGCTCTCTTGCCGTGTCATTTAGTGCAGACTCACCTCCTGACTCCCCAAAGTCTATCCACCATCTGCAAGGTACAAGTCAGGAGTGTGATGGAATACTCCCCGCTTGCCTGGATGTGTGCAGCTCCAACAACACTCAAGGAGCTTGAAGCCATCCAGGACAAAGCTGTCCTTTTGATTGGCACCACTTCCATAAACATTCTCTCCCTCTACACCGTCTCTCAGTAGCAGCAGTGTGTACTATCTACAAGATGCACTGTAGAAATTCACCAAAGATCCTTCAAGAGTACCTTCCAAGCTCACCACCACCTAGAAGGATAAGGCAGCAGATACATGGGAGTACCACCACCTGCATGTTCCCTTCCAAACCACTCACCATCCTGATTTGGAAATATGTTGCCTTTCCTTCAGCGTTGCTGGGTCAAAATCTTGGAATTCCCTCCTGAAGGGCACTCTGGGTCAACTTAGAAGTTCAAGAAGGCAGCTCACCACCACCTTCTCAAGGGCATTTAGGGACAAGCAATAGATGCTGGCCAACCAGCGATGCCCTCATCCCTCAAGTGAATAAGTAAAAAGACACAATCTAGGAACCTTATCATGGTTGACATAGTCTTGTGTTAAATCAAGGGAGATGGCATTTACTCAGGGAGTCCTGGCACAGCAAGTCAAGAAGATGGTGGCATTTAGACTGGCAGAGTGGAGAAGGTCATTGATTTTGTTGCGCATTATTCAAGATGATTGAGACTACACTGACCTGGATAACGATCTCGGACCAAGCTGGTATAGTCAGGAGTCATGGCCTCTACTGCTGGTCCTAGGGGAAAAGAACATTCTGGCAAAGCACCACCACATCCAAGAGCACCTCCAGGTCCCTGTCATAAAGGGAGGTTCCAATCAATGTCTGGCCCAAATGCCAAGAACCAATGCAGGGCAACTCTGGACTGACAGTACTTCACTGGGAGCTCAGTTACCTTTTAAAGATGGCACAAGTGCAAGGCTTACTGGTTCATTCTGGAATGTCCCTTCAAAAGTGAGTTGTTCTGGGTAAGGTGAGTGGTACAATCAGATAAGCAGGACTCCACAAGAGTAGGGTGTTAATGAGGCGAGTTTGGTCAGAAACCACGAGCAAACATAATCGGCCTTGTGTAGGGAAACCCTCTCAATAAAACCCATAGTTAAAATACAAAGATCCCGCACATGTGCTCACTATTTACACAGAGCAAAGACATAGTAACTATAAGCAAGCTGCTGTGTGCTTCTCAAAGGTTAAATGCACTGCTTAGAGGGAAGTTTGGCCACCTGATGAAGGAGCAGCGCTTCAAAAGCTAGTGCTTCCAAATAAACCTGTTGGACTATAACCTGGTGTTGTGCAATTTTTAACTTTGTCCACCTTAGTCCATCACCGGCACCTCCAGATCATTTATGCTGGAATGTCATGATGTTATTAAACTGTCATACATTGCCTACCTGGTCTGGGTTCCATGCACCTCCCACCCCCAACTCCGGAAGCTACTACTGCTGCCAGAGTGACTCTTCAGCTTAGCAGTGAGTGTGATCATTGTGATCATAGAAGCATGTAGGACCCTGATGACTCCTGCTGACTAAAGTGGGCAGGAGGTGAGCTCCAAACTGTATAGACAGGCAGCCCAGCTTAACTTCTGTGGGACTATGAGGAGGTGAGGTGCTACCACAGACCCCACAAAACAAGCCTGGCTTCCTCTATTGATCTCATCCTTCGTGACTAGAGCTACCAGCCTCCCTTTCTTTATTCCTGTCTTCCTGAAATATCAGACCATTAATTATTGAGTTCACAGCCTCAATCACTTCTGTCTCTGAGAGGATGCGTTATGTTAAATGTAAATCAATGCTCTATTCCTTTCTCTGCATCTGTTTTTGGCTGCAGCAGAAGGTTGTTTCAGAAAATCATGATGTGGAGGTGCCAGTGATGGACTAGGGTGGACAAAGTTAAAAATCACACAACACCAGGTTATAGCCCAACGGGTTGATTTGGAAGCACTAGCTTTTGGAGCACCGCTCCTTCATCTGGCAGCTACAGAGCACTCCAAATAAACTTGCCGGATTATAACCTGGTGCTGTGTGATTTTTAAGCTAGAAAATCATGCTTCCATTTCAGAGCAATGCTTCTACAGAGAGTTTATTTCCACTGAACATATTAGAGCAGCTGAGGCAACAGTCTCTCAGAATACAACAGTGCTTAAATTTAGATCATTTAAACCTTTCCAAATCTCTGTACCTACGAGGCCATATTGTGCCATAATGCTAACTTTCTTTTGCATGCTGTATGGCTCTAAGGCTTTATAATTACATTAGAATCAGGGTCAACATTCCTCAAGCAAGAACCAAGCAAGTATTTACTTGCATGGTTGCCACACTGAGGCAGAAATGGTAGGAAAGAGTTAACAGAGAGCAAGGAATAAAAGTGACTGTTGTGGAAAATATTCAGCTCATAGCCTTTATGTGGCAGATACAAGGCTTCAATGGAGGCAAGCACATGACAGGAAGCAAGGAGTGGGGGTCAAAATGGGGGTAAAATTGTATGGCGAGCACACAGAGATCCAGACCAGTAGCATTAACTGGTCAAACCTACCTATGCGATACCGATAGGTTGGTGTGCCTAATGAGGTAGGGGCACGTCAAGGAACTCGTCATCATCTTAATTTGAGCTAATAAACCCAAAGTTATTCTCCAACTTCAGATGTCAGAATGTAAGACTGGAAGAAGAAGGACATTAAGCCTATTTTCTGTCTCAGATTTTGTTTCTGATGTAGCATTCTTGTCCCTGAGTCAGACAGTTATAAGATTTTGTCCTTCTCTAGACATTTAAGCACAGAGTCTAAGTTTAACACTGACGGAAAGTAGTGTGGAAGCAGGCCCTTCGGCCCAACAAGTCCACACCAACCCTCCGAAGAGCAACCCACCCAGACCCATTCCCCTACATTTACTCCTTCATCTAACACTACGGGCAATTTTGCATAGCCAGTTCAACTAACCTGCACATCTTTGGACTGTGGGAGGAAACCGGAGCACTTAGAGGAAACCCATGCAGACACGGGGAGAATGTGCAAATCAGCACCACACATTTTGACTATTAAACTGATACTCCAGCTGTCTTTTCTGATGGATTTCAAAGAAGAGTAGAGATGACCCAGTGTCTCAGTCAATACCTATCCCACAGCAAACACAATGAAAATGAAAATTAATTACTATTTGACCTTATTACTGTTTGTTAAAACATGTTGAGCACAAATTGACTGATGTAATTCTTCATTTTACAGTAGGAATTATATGTCAACCGTAATGCCTGGAAAGTACTTTTGACCATTCTGAACTGCCAGATAAATGCAATTTCTGTCTGTTCCAGGAAAGATATTGTTCCTGACATCTATTAAATATCATCTTCTGCAAAGAAAAGGTCAGAGAGAGAAACAAAAGCTTTCAAGTCCCAAGATCTTGTCTCTTTAACTCCTGTTAGCTCATATAAAATTATAAAGCAGATGACACTGACACCTGCATAGACATTTCTACTAAAATAAAGTCATTGGCATTAATATCTGTACATAGTAAAGTATGTGATTCATACTAATATGTTATAAAATTAATATACACCAAACTTTCCTTGATACCCTTAGAAATCTTCTCAAAATTCAACTTTTTGATAAAGCCTTTTGTGACCACTCCTAACTTATGCAATGGCTCTGTTTACATTCCTACATTGTCTATTCTCTCTTTCCTTTTGCTGTGAAGGACCTTATGGACATTGTTAATAATTGCAGTGAATTACAGGTACTGGCTGTTGGGCAGCTTGCTGGTCTATCTATAATCAGTCTATGAGCAGTCAGCTGACCTCAGGTAATTCCTGGGACAGAAAGCTGCATGGGCTGGCATTGACCCTCAGAAGCTCTGAGATAATTCACAACTCTCTCTGGGTCCACAGGGAGATAATACCTGGACTTTGAGGTCGTGTTGAAGTACATACTGGGTGTGTTTATAAACATGTGTAGTGTCCTGGATGCAGCATATAGGGAAGCCCAGTGCTGAGGCAGATTCTCAATGAGATCATGAGCTGAAGACACACCATTTGAGGTCTCCCTTCAGCTCAAGTGTCTTGGAATAAAATGTTTCTTTCAATCTATTTTTGATCATAGCTACCCCATCCCTGGCCATGACTCTTCCGCCCTCCCTTCCTCATCAAGCAGCAGCTCCACTCCCTCACCACACACCCTGTTTAATGACTGAGGAGTTAAGAGGAAACAAAGGGGCAACAAGGGGATGAGGGCAGATGAGGTGAAGACCTGGGTGGGAACAGAGCTGTGGGTACTAATTCTGGGGGGCTTGGGACTGTGGTGGCAGGGCAAGTGAGGGCAAGCTGCTCAATAGGAGAACCCCATAGTACCTGTAGTTCACCGCAATTGCTAAACTAATACCCAATTGTAGTCAATCTTCAGACCTTCTAGTGCTCACTGTCTATTTTAAACCCTAAAGCACACCTGGGCTAATTCCTAACCCCATATATCTTATCTGAATTATAGAAGAACCAGAAACAATCTCAGCACTTAGTGACTACTGGAGCCAATTATATTGACAGTCTGGTCATTTGGATTTGGACATAAAAAAAGACTTAAAACTTGCTAATGTCACAAATTTGGAGATCTGTTGAAACATGAAGAGAACTGTAAAGACTTCAGCAGGAGACTGTTCGTAGATAGTTTTGACACAAAAGGCAGAAATGTGTCAGATGTAAACTAATGTGGATGCGTGTGACGTAACTCAATTTATAAATAAAACATCAACAATGGGTGTGGACTCAGTGAACATACACTAAGAGATGGCTATGAACCTCAGCTTCAATATAAAATTTCTTGACAGTGATAGTACATGGAGAAAAGGCCATAACGAAATAGCTAACAATAGTCTCAGCCCATTACATCTACAAAGGAAAAAATGCAATGAAACATTTATATTAGAGACCAATTAACCACAGTTCAGGTACTGTATACACATATAGCCAAGCCATGAAGCCTGGAAGACCATTCAGCACGGATATATAAGGAAAGAGTGGAGATGCTGGAACAATTATCAGTGGCGTGGTAAAGACCAAATTATAATGCCATATTTAATTACATCTTCCAAATTGCTGACTCCACAATCCCTTTTACCCCTTAAGTCATCCATATGATTTTATTTGTGATCAGGTGAAAATAGACTTCTGCAGCACATATGCATGCACAATAAGCAGATACAAACTCTTCGTAGTTGTTTTATTCCAAGCAAACTTTATTGGGAACAGGCACTAGATAAGGGCTTAAACATTTGAATACTTTCATTTCCAGGGATTGAGGGACATTTCCCACAAACAAGTGGTGAGAATAAACTGCACCTGATGTTGGGGCTCCACTTTTATTCTCAAGTCAGGGAGCTGTGGTACGTAGTAGGCATCTGCACGAACTTCTTTGGAAAAGTGAGATTGAAATATGGGCTGCTGTAACTTGAACAATGAGAATGATGATTAACAGTGGCACATACACTTAGAATGTGGTGTTGAGCATAGCAAACCTGTTCTGCTTGCCTCGACATTTACATAAGTTTGTAATCAACATTTACTTTGCTGGCTTCATCTTCCATTCATTCAAAGGATGTGAGCATCATTAGCTAATCCAGCACTTAGTTTCTATCTCCAGTTGTTCTTGAGAAGATTGTGGTGAGCTGTTGACCCTATGACAGTGAAGGGGCAGTGATGTTGTTCCAAATCAGGGATGACTTGTGCAGAGAACGAAATGTTGTTCTCATGCATCTGCGGCTTTGGACCTTCTAAGTGGTAACAGTTGTGGGTTTGGTGGGTGCTGTCAAAGGATCCCTGAGTGAGTTCTGGATGGGTCACACCACTGCCACTGCTGGATTTACTGAAGCTGCCTCAGAACAAACCAGCATTACAGTGGAGTCGTCAAGCAGGCATTATGTTCCTTATTTGTGTCTGTAATACCCCACACACCCCTCACTCAAACTCTTTTCCCTCCTGCCGAAGATACCGGAGCATTCGGTCTGTCATGGCCTGACTGTGCAATAGTTTCTTCCCCCAAGCCACCAGGCTCCTAACATGCTATAATCGGACTCTTTCCCATTTGAAATTCTTTCGTATTGCTGATAGAAAAATATCTATTATTTATCATTCTTCTGTTACATGGTAACCTACATATTTTGCCCTTCTTATGCACTTTATGCTGCCCCCTGTACGATTGTGTAGTTTGTGCTGTCCACGTAGCGCCCTCAGTCCTGTGGGAACACTGTCTCCTCTTTACTGTATCAGTTGTATATGGTAGAAATGACAAATAAAAAAGCTACTACTACCGCTACATATTTACAACTGCCACGGGTCAAATCCCTTTTGCAGGAATGTGTGTTACATACTGGGATGTTCTTGTCTTTTCTAGCTAATAATCAGCATGCACCTCCTGCCTGTAGGGGTAAGAGTCTGTTTAGTACCCCAAAAATAGACTCTCTATGGCCAGATGTTTAGGTTAGACTATATCCCAACAGGCAGAGTCGGAGAGTGTGGTGCTCGAAAAGCGCAACTGGTCAGGCAGCATCTGAGGAGCAGGAGGGTCAACATTTTGGGCATAAGCTCTTCATCAGGAATATCTGATATCAACTGGCAACTGCCTTATGCCAATCGACAATATACATGAAAACAGTAATTGGTCTTTTACCTTGTTCGCTATTTGGAGAATTTTGCATTCTGTCATGTTTACCTACCAATAAAGGAAACTACACTCCAACCATTGATTGTGAAGCACTGAGTTTGTCCTGAGGTAAGGATGAAGTATTATTTAAATCATGAATGGACTTATATCTGTCTACAATCCATTCTATATTATTGCCGCCCTCTTTATTTGTGCAAGTCCCCAAATATTTTATTGCCCCTTGTGGAGTCAATCCTTTCCTGAATTAATTTGTAAAGTGGGATATTGCAGGTGAGGTTTGCCCTGATTATCCTTCCCTGGTTTCCCTCAAAATTCAGACACCTTCTTCAACCTTAAACCTTGTGTGATGAAGATATCCCTTTAAGGCAGTGAGTTCCAGGATTTTGACCAGAAAAGATGAAGATCATTCCTGATAAATTCCTTTTCTTTCGGTCTCTCTCTCTCTCTCTCTCTCTCTATCTCTCTCTCTCTTTCTCTCTCTCTCTTTATAGCTCAATCAAGCATGAGGAATTTACATTAATGACTGAAAGTTGACAGAATAGAATTGAAGGTTTTCTGAAAGCTGTCAGATCAATGCGAATAAATATATCATGGAAAGCAAGCAATGACAACAATGTAAAAGAATAGACATGGGAGCAATCAAGATGATGAAAAAAAAGGTTTAGCACTGGGATGTAGCCAGTAAGCAGTGCTAATAACCTAAAGATAGCAATACATTGAAAGCTAGAATGACAAATGATTGACAAATTACTGTGGGCAGGATTCCATTCTAGGTAGGTGGTGGAATGATTATTGTAACTGGCATGAGATGCTGTGATAAAGTAAATTTTATAAACATCAGGTTGAAACAAATCATAGCATGGAAGTCAACCTTTCAACTCATCGGGTCCACACTGACCCTCCAAAGAGCATCCCATCCAGACTCACCTCCTACCTTCTCCCTATAACCCCACATTTCCCCATGGCTAACTCACCTATCCCTGGACTCTATGGATAATTCAGCATGGCCAATCCACCCAACCTTTGAATTGTGGGAGGAAACCGGAGCACCTGGAAGAAAGCCACACAGAAACAGGGAGAATGTGAAAACTCCACACAGACAGTTACTAGATGGTGGAATTGAACCCTGAATTCCAGTGAGGCAGCAATGCCAACACTGAGCCACCATGCCACCCTCAGGTTATATCTGAGGATCAGGTTATATATGAGGGATACCTCAAACTGTATATGCACCTCTATGTCTGCCAGTGACTACGTTCATCTGTTGCTGAAACCCTCAGCATGTTTTTTGTTGTTATCTATTCCAATGTCTGCTAGCCCCCACTATCCAACCATGAAGATGCAGAAAAGATATGAATCATAACATGAATCAGACATTCCTGATGAACAGCTCATGCTCAATATGTTGACTCTCCTGTTCCTCAGATGCTGCCTGACCTGCTGTGCTTTTCCAGCACCACACTTTTTGACTCTGATTGCCAGTATCTGCAGTCCTCACTTTCACGTAAACCATAATTCTGCCAAGAAGGTTTTACTCCAGGGTTACCGGTATAACCTGGAAAGTAAGTTGCTAAGTGCTCATGGAAAAGACTTCGGGCAAATTATTTGACCTGTCCCTCAAAAGAATCTCAGAAGAAATTGGTGAACTTTGCAGCTGAGAAGCACTGACATATATGACAGAGATGGACTGGTCCAAAATGTACATGCTTTGGTCCTAATGTTGAATTCATAGGTCCCATTTTTCAGTCATCTGGTTAAAAAACAGAAACTTAGGTCAAGCTCCTTGAATATGTTAATGAGATATATAATACCTGTTTGGAGATTCCTGTGGAGAACAGAATAAATGCAGAATCTTGGGTTTGGGCACTTGCTGAGGCTGTGCACATTTTGAAGAGGAGCAAAGGACTATCACTGAAAAATGGATTGTCAGAACCTTCTTTTGTTCCTCTTTGAGGGATGCAGCATTTTCCATATTCCAACACTTCAAGGGAACTTGGCTTTAAAGCTCTATGAGACATTATGAAGCCCTGATAGTTGAGTAAATGCCATTTCTTTAAAGAAATACAACGCATTACAATGTTAACTTAGGTTGAATTTGAAAGAAGCATAAAAACCTTCCAAGCTCCTTGATATGTGTGTGACTTGCTGTTGTCCCTTGTACAGAACCCCCATCAGGTCTGCTCATGTTCAAAATCTT
Organism: Chiloscyllium plagiosum; assembly: GCF_004010195.1. NCBI lineage: Eukaryota > Metazoa > Chordata > Chondrichthyes > Orectolobiformes > Hemiscylliidae > Chiloscyllium > Chiloscyllium plagiosum. The sequence continues at coordinate 142,377,219 of NC_057711.1, read as the reverse complement.
GCAACATAACCATCGCATGAAGAAGCCATAAAGCACAGGGGGGGATTTCTGAGGGTGTGACCTAGTTTATTTAACCTAGACTCACTCAAGAGTAATAGCAGATTGAAAAGTAATATAAAAGGAATGGGAGAAGCCAACCTGTGGCAAAAGTTTTCTGGGCAATGATAATAAAGGAGGCTTATTGATAGACAAGATGTTGCAGCATGTTATAACACTTTTAGCATCTCTACTCGCATTAAACCCGCATGAGCAGAAAAGTGGTTTCTTCATTAAAAAGATTTATTTTCTTACTAGAATAGGATACACATGGATTGTGAAATAATAAAGTCACTTTAACAAAAGACTATCAACTTAATGACACCCCCGTGTCTGCGTTGGTTTCCTCCGGGTGCTCTGGTTTCCTCCCACAATTCAAAGATGTGCAGCATAGGTGAATTGACCATGCTCAATTGCCCATGTTTATTAATAAACTCAACTCCATATATCAACGACAGCAATATCCTGATTGGCTATTTGTAAAATTTGTGAAAGCAGTAAAGAGGTTTGGGTTCAGTAAAGAATAGAGTGCGAGATATAGATTTTTAAAAGAGGCTTTATTGTTATTATATAATAGCCACTGCAGTTTCACATGACTTTTTAATTGTAAAATCATGGTGGCTTAGTGGTTAGTACTGATGCCTCACAACACCAGGGACCCAGGCTTGATTCCACCCTCGGGTGACTATCTGTGTGGAGTTTGCCCATTTTCCCCGTGTCTGTATGGGTTTGCTCCGGTTTCCTCCCACAATCCAAAGATGTGCAGGTTAGGTGAATTGGCCGTGCTAAATTGCCTGTAGTGTTCAGGGATGTGTAGATTAGGTGCATTAGTCGGGGGAAATGGATCACTGTTTGAAGGATGGATATGGACTTGTTGGGCCAAATGGCCTGTTTCCAAACTGTAGGGATTCTATGATTAAAAGGATCACTCAATTTAACATGATGACTTAATGTTCCATATTAAATATAGCAATTCTTAATTTAATGTTTTGTATGCAACTGTCAATTGAATATAGTTTAATGTGGCATATTAGATATAATCCTTTCAAATTAATCTGGTATATTAACTATTGTACCCCTTAATTTTTTGTGGTACATTTCATAACGCACAACTCAATTTCATAGTATCCCTACAATATGGAAGCAGGCCATTCAGCCCATCAAATCCTCACTGATGAGCATTCCACCTAGACCCAACCTCCCATCCTATAAGCCTGCACTTCCCATGGCTAATCCACCTAACCCACACATGCCTGGATACTATGGGCAATTCAGCATGGTTAATCCACCTAACCTGCACATTTTTGGATTGTGGGAAGAAACTGGAGCATGCGGAAGAAACCCACGCAGACAACATACAAACACCACACAGACAGTCACCCGAGGCTGGAATTGATCCCTGGTGCTTTAGAACATAGAACATAGAACATAGAAAAATACAACGCAGTACAGGCCCTTTGGCCCTCGATGTTGCGCCGATCCAAGCCCACCTAACCTACACTAGCCCACCATATGCCTATCCAATGCCCGCTTAAATGCCCATAAAGAGGGAGAGTCCACCACTGCTACTGCCAGGGCATTCCATGAACTCACGACTCGCTGAGTAAAGAACCTACCCATAACATCTGTCCTTAATTTAAAGCTATGCCCCCTCATAATAGCTGACTCCATTTGTGGAAAAAGGTTCTCACGGACAACCCTATCTAAACCCCTAATCATCTTGTACACCTCTATCAAGTCACCCCTAGACCTTCTTTTCTCCAATGAAAACAGCCCCAAGTGCCTCAGCCTTTCCTCACACAATCTTCCTACCATACCAGGCAACATCCTGGTAAACCGCCTCTGCACCCGTTCCAGTGCCTCCACATCCTTCCTATAGAATGGCGACCAAAACTGCACACAATACTCCAGATGCAGCCGCACCAGAGTCTTATACAACTGCAACATGAACCCTATCTAACCCCCTGATCATCTTGTACACCTCAATCAAGTCACCCCTACACCTTCTTTTCTCTAATGAAAACAGCCCCAAGTGTCTCAGTCTTTCCTCATACGATCTTCCTTCCATACCAGGCAACATCCTGGTAAACCTCCTCTGCACCCGTTCCAGTGCCTCCACATCCTTCCTATAGTATGGCGACCAACACTGCACACAATACTCCAGATGCGGCCGGCACCAGAGTCTTATACAACTGCAACATGACCTCAGGGCTCCGGAACTCAATTCCTCTACCAATAAAAGCCAGTACGCCATATGCCTTCTTCACCGCACTATTTACCTGGGTGGCAACTTTCAGAGATCTGTGTACATGGACACCAAGATCCCTCTGCTCATCCACACTACCAAGTATCCGACCATTAGCCCAGTACCCCGTCTTTTTGAGGCAACGGCCATCATCATTTCTCAATTTAATAAGTCATGTTAAACTGCAGTGGCTTTGTATAATAGGAATAAAGCCTCTCTTTTAAATCCATATCCAGCACTCTATTAGACACTGAACCCCAAGCTCTTTACTGTATTATACAAATAGCCAATCAGGATATTGCTGTTGTTAGTATATGAAGTTGAGTTTATTAATAAAAATGAGAAATTCTCAGTATGGGTCTTCAATAGTTTGCTTTGGATTCAGCCTGTTCTTGTACTGTATATAAGAAAATATAAATAACATTCGTTGGAGAGGTGTGAGGAACATAAAGAGTCTGCTTGGCATTTTCCTGAGGATTGGTCTTGAAATCTAAATGATGTGTGGGTGTTGACACTCCCTGCAGAGTAGCAGTAATTTAATCCACATAGCTTCGCATGCCTAAACAAGCCTAACCCTTGACTGAACATTATCAGATTGTCTTTCTGTGTCTTCATTGTTTCTCTCACTTGAATTTTCAATAAAGCAGAAATACTTGACAAGGAAAATAAATGAAGTGGTTGATCCACAGCTCTTGCATGTTGGACCAACTGTATCATTGAGTCTGTGGAACGATATGTTCTGGAAGTGAGAAAGGAAATCTAATGCAGAAAGCTATTGAATGGACGTGAAGAACCTCAACTTCATTCGAGTGGCAACTTCAATGGCATGAATATGGCTGCTAAAAGCTGCCAAAATCATTGGTCAGATCTCTTGTGCTTTGGGATATATAATTGCCCAGAAATAAATGTTAGGATCCACATTCAGAAGGAAACTGAATCAGGGACCGTATTATTTGTACCTCGAAATCTTTTGTCAATTAATCTGTCATGCCCTCCACACTATTAGATATCTTCCCTTTCTTCTTTCTACCCACTCTTTTCCCAGTCATGATTTGGAGATGCTGGAGTTGGGGTAGACAAAGTCAGAGGTCACGTGACGAAGGAGCAGCGCTCCAAAAGCTTGTGATTTTAAATAAATCTGTTGGACGATAACCTGGTGTCATGTGACTTCTGACTTTATAGCCCAGTGAGAGAAGGTCAGTGTTCCACTCTGACCTTTCCGTCCATGGTGCATTGCAATATTCCAAAGAAGCTCAGTGCGAGCTCAAGGAGCAGGATCTCATCTTCCAAGGGTCCCTCTACATTAAGTTCAACATTGAGGTCATAATCTCTGCTGCCACCTTATTGAACCTTAGTTTCTTTTGGGCAGATTTGTTTGGTAGCTTGATCTTATTTTGTTTTTTATTCCTTTGTGTGGTATTCAGATTATGGCTATGTTACCATTCACAGCTCATATTTTGTACCTATTACCACTATTGTTGGCTTTTGTACCTCGAACCTTTTGTCAAGTAATCTCTCATGCCCTCTATACTATCACATATTTTCACTTTGTTCTTTCTACCCAGCATATTGTCCCCTTCAAAACTGACTTTTTAATGTTTTTATCTTTCTTCAGTTGTGATGAAGGTTGTTAGGCTGAAAGTTAAATCTGCTTTGGATTTTCATGGCAACGACAGGCTCTCCAACCACAGAATTGACCAGAAATCATATGTCATGCCCCTTGAACACAGTACTTCCCATTTTGGGTAGGTTTGTGGTGTTTGTGCATGAGTGGTCAGAGGCACCTTGCCATTTAAAACATCAGGTGCCTTCACTGAAGCGGAATTTAGTGAAGGTCAGACGCCCAATGGGAGAGGTAAGATGTCCTCTGGAATTGTTAAAAGTAGAAATATGTCAAAACCAACTCGAAAAATTATCAGAAATACCTGTCGAAGGGAGCTATTAGAAGAGCAGTCAAAAGTGTCAACAGAATATGCCAAAATACCAAGAGGACTTTTCAAAACCATTTTTCAAAGACAGATGTCAAGCTGTTAAGACAACTTGTTGCCCTTCATTGAAATAGTCTCTAGGATTGTGTTTGACTGAATCTGTCAATATGAGCCTGTGTGTTTCATTTCTGGATAAATGCTGCATGACTGATTTTACAACCATCCATTATCGCAGTGAGGTTCCTATAATTTCTCAGTTTGATTGACAGCTACAAGTAATTATAGACTCTTTGATGTGGCACTATAATTGAATTTCAATACTTGTTGTTGGAAAGGATTGTGCACCTGAATGAATTACTCTTTTCTTGAAGGAATATGAGAATAGCTAATTGGTATCATGAATTAGCGTTCTTTCCAGTACAGTGATGTCTGCCATAGATATGCAGATCTTTACTTTATAGAAATGTATTGTATCTCATCCCTGCATAAATCCTGAGGTCTGCCCATGGTGGTTATTAGGTGTGGTAACATGGTAGGTGTAAGAGCAAAGGGTTGCTTAGTGGAGCAAGGGTTAGCATGAAATAAAAACAGAAAGTGCTGGAGATACTCATCAGGTGCATCAATATCTGTGGAGAGAGAAAAACAAAGGTAACATTTCAAGTCCGTGTGTTTATCCTTCAGAATTTTCAGATCTCTGGTCTCTACAGTACTTTTCTTTTGCTTAAGAGCTGGCATGAGTTGGCACTAAATTGGCACAGGAGCTATAACTATCCACAGGGTACGGGTGGAAGGGCATAGTGATTGGTTAGAAGAGCATAGATTCACATGCAAGGTGGGGCAGTGCAGTAGGTGATAGATGGCGTGAAGGACATTATGTTTGTATGGGTGACCATGAGAAGCGTGTAGCTGAGAGGGTATGTGAGCGATGAGAGATAGATAGAGGTCTGTCTAAACTAAACTTCAACACAGTGCCTGTGCACTGAGGCAAGCTTTCTGCATCCACAAGTGGCAGCCTCCACTCTCATGACCAGCTTAGCTGGCTCATCTTCCAGGGAATTCTATCACCACAGAGCAAACCTCAAACCTTCAGGCTACCTTTTCTTGTATTGGATTTGCTCAGCTAGAAATGTCTAAACTCTAACCCAGCAGCTGTTTCTCTTTACAGACACTGCTGTGTATCCCAACATTCTCTGTGCTAAATTGCCTTCCTCAAATTACAGTCATAAACTTTTTTTTAAAAATTCAGTCATGGGCTGTCGGCATCTCTGGCTAAGCCAACATTTATTTCCCATCCCTAATTGTCAACCGTATTGCTGCTTGTCTGGAGTCACATGTAGGCCAAACCAGGTAAGGATGGCAGTTTCCTTCCCTAAAAGACATTAGTGAATCAGATGGGTTTTTCTATCGATCAGCAATGGTTTTGTGGTCATCGTTAATTTGAGATTCTTTGTTGAATTTAAACTCCACCACCTGCCATGGCAGGATTTGAGCCCCAGACCCAAGAACATTAGCTGAACTTCTGGATTAATGTGCTTGGCAATAATACCATTCAGCCATTACCTCCCATTATCACATGACAGCCCCAATTCTCACCTGTTGATTTTAAAGTTTGGTAAGGCAGGATATGACTAATCTAAGGTACCGTTAATGCCTACTCTAAGGTTAGAATGACCTTTTACTTCTGGGACATGGATTCAGACCAATGAGAAAAGAATCTCCTTTAATCTTCTTAAATCTCCTGTTGCATGGCCTCCCTATAACTGACCACTTTATGTCTGCACCCGATTTTTCTTACATTCTCTTCCCCACTGCTGTGCTGTGTTTGTATTTTGTTTACTTTGCACTTAGTTGCAAAGACTAATTCTCTCCCTTTCACATCTTAATTTACATCCTTGTTACATCTCTTTTTTCACCTTTCTCCACTGTTAACAAACTCTATCTTTTGCGATGAACCTCGACACTATTTTGCCCTCTTGTTCCTCCTCTGCCTCTGTCAAAAGTATAAAACATAACCTACTTTCCAATACCTTCCAATTCTGACAAAATCATATTAGACTGAAATGTTAACTCTGTTTCTCTCTCCACAAATGTTGCCAGACCTGTGGAGTTTCTCCAACATTGTCTGTGTTTGTTTCAGAAGTCTAGTATCTGCAGTATTTTGCCATTATACTTGTTTGGCCAATCTCAATCCAGTTACAATCCAGCCTAAGACAGAAGGATGTGCCTTTCTGAGCCTCAAAGTTTAAAGGGAACTTGGTTCAGAAGGATACATAATATCTTAGAAGTTTCGAGAATTATGAGGGCATATTGACTTATCATCCTTTGGGTATAGAAAGTTGAGGGGTAGGATAATAGAAATCATTTCTTCTGCTTATAAAATCATGAGGTGCAAATAACCAAGGTCTTTTTCCAGTGATAGGGGAGTCCAAAACTAGAGGGCATACGTTTAAGGTAAGAGAGGAAGGATTTAAAAGGGACCTTAGGAGCAACCTTTTCACGCAAAGGGTGGTGTGTGTATGCAATGAGCTGCTAAATAAAGTGGTGGAGGCTGGTACAATTACAACATTAAAAGGCACCTGGAATAGGAAGGGTTTAGAGGGATATCCCTACTCCCCTTTTTGCCCTTGTTCAAAAAGGGGAGTAGGGATAGCCCTAGTAACTATAGGCCGGTGAGTCTCACTTCTGTTGTGGGCAAAGTCTTAGAGAGAATTGTAAGGGATAGGATTTATGCACATCTGGATAGGAATAATGTGATCAAGGATAGTCAGCATGGTTTTGTGAAGGGCAAGTCGTGCCTCACAAACCTTATTGAAACTCTGTTTCTATCTCCCCAGACTCTGTCAGACCTGCCAAGTTTCTCCAGCTTTCTCAGTGTTTGGTTTAAACTTTACCAGTTGACATATGATTCCATAGATTCATATAGTCATTGAAATTTCATTTCATCTGATTAGCTTTTCTTACAACCAATGTTCTCTTTGTGACAAATTAGCCAGCTGGAAAAGAAGCTCATTTTCATTTATAGTCGATTACCATCCCAAAGATTAAGATTACTGGAATAGAATTCAGACAGTAACATAATTCAGACATTACATAACCAATTATGACAAAAGACTGTAATGCATAGTTATAAACAGTAATTACATTCAGCTCTGTCCCTTTTTATTATAATTAATGAAAGCAATAAGTTAAAAATAAAGTTGAAACCTATAATTACTAAACATTTAGACACAGCACATACCAAGAAAGTTGTGAGCTTGATGTCATATTTTCATTCTTTTCTATGGGAATAACTCCAACCACTCCAATAGATGTAGAATTAACACTCTTCCAGAAAAAAACGTCAATCATAAAAATTTGATAGCTTTATAAAACTAAGTTTATTTGGCCCATTTGTATTAATTTTGTGTTATTTTTTGTGACTGCATATTCAACAGAAATTGCACTATTGCATGCCTCACCAAAGGTATTAAACAATCACATGATATTCAGGGGGGGTAGATATAGGACTGATGTTAGGGGTAGGTTCTTCACTCAGTGAGTCGTTAGTTCATGGAATGCCCTGCCAGTAACAGTGGTGGACTCTCCCTCTTTATGGGCATTTAAGAGGGCATTGGATAGGTATATGGAGGATAGTGGGTTAGTGTAGTTTAGGTGGGCTTGGATCGGCGCAACATCGAGGGCCCAAGGGCCTGTACTGCGCTGTATTCTTCTATGTTCTATGTTCTATGTTCTATGAGCCAAATGCTGGCAAATGGGATTAGATTAAATTAGGATATCTGGTCAACACAGACAAATTGGACTGTAGGGTCTGTTTCTGTGCTGTACATCTCTATGACTCTATGACGGGGGAGTCAAGAGTGAGGGAACTGAATATTAAAGCAAGTCATCTGGAGTGAAATCAGGAAGCACTTGTTCACACAAAGGATAGTAGAATTCTGGAACTCTTCCTATAAAAAGAGAACAGATACTGGGAGAATTGGAACTTTCAAGATCGAGGTTGATATATTTTGTTGAATAACAATATCAAATAATAACCAAATGGAGCTCTTTTCCAAATGGAGTTGAAATACACATCAAAGTTGTGGGACACGTTTGAAGTGTTAAATTACCTACTGCCGTTCCTATTGTTCACTTCTAACTGTGTTGCATTTGTATTAGGTGTTTGAGTGCTTGTAATGGACATTGCATATTCATAATGGATAGGACTCATTTTGCTGAACACCTTTATATGAAAATCACATCTTTAAGAACCATCTGTGCATAATCACAAAAAAATTAGAATTAATTAATAACGCTGGTTGTCTGGGACCACTGAAATTATAGAAGGCAATTCAATCTGAGCCTAATCATTCAGTAGTAAACTGAGAAACCAAATTACCTAAGACATTGAGCTTTGGTTAATTAGGTCATAATGTATGCTCTTGAGACTCCTTCGGCAGTGTACAGCTGCCTCCATATACTGATTCATCATTTCCTTCCTGTTTCTCTCCAGCTACTGTTTTAAGCAACAGCTGATGCTTGAGGCATTTGTGTAATTGGAGAAGAGGATGAGTATCCACAAAGATATTACACTGTTAAGACTTGCTTAAACCTGGTCTGAAAACTGTTAATTAATATTTAAAATTGTCATGCAAAACTGCACAGAAGAATTCTTTTTTACCTTTTACAACTCCATGATTCTGTCTCAAAAAACCAAGTCAGAATTTAGCCGTAAGATACCTAATGATAATAGCATTAGAGTAATACTGTTGGACTTCAAGTAAGTAAGTGTAAAATCGCAGTTAGTGGCCCAAGGCATATTGGTATCTAACCTTTCAAAAAAATGGGTAAGCTAAAACAACAATGAAACAAAAATGTCGTGGCACCGCTCCAACAACATACCTGAATGAGTCCAATAAGTTCTAGTAAAGTGGGCTTGGGTAGGACATTCACTTTTTCCTTTGAAACTCTCAAAAGGATCCTCACCTTGCTTTGGAGTTTACCTTTATATGGCAATTTTCACGGCCTGAAGATGGTGGATTTCATTGTCCAGTCACTGTTGTCGGTGAATGCAGCAGCCATTTTGTACATAGTAACACCACATAACATGAAATTTATGTTTAATTATAGTATTATTGAAGGCAGTATTGTTGGCAGGGAGAATTTTGAATTATGCCAGAACAACCAAAAATAGGCTTTTGTCATCTTACTCAAAAGACAGATGGAATAGTCCATTCAGTGGGAATTGCATATATGAGCCTTAAATGTCATGAGGACTTGCTATTCCAGTATCAAGTTAAAATCTTGAAACCTTGCTTCTTAATGCTGTGACTTATATAATGTTATGCTTGACTCCAGATGTAACAAACAATGTAGATTTTCGAGATCCTGTAGCTTTAGTTTACCTGGACATCCAGAAGGAATTTGATAAGGTATCATACAAAGGGGAGAAAGTGAGGTCTGCAGATGCTGGAGATCAGAGCTGAAAATGTGTTGCTACAACAGCGCAGCAGGTCAGGCAGCATCCAGGGGACAGGAGAATCGACGTTTCGGGCATAAGCCCTTCTTCATACAAAGGGTTAATACATGAGGTAAAACCACATGGGGTTAAGGGTAATTTATTAGCTTGGATAGGGGATTGGCTAACCAAAAGAAGGCAGAGAGTCAGGATTAATAAGTATTTTTTCTGGTTGGTAAAATATTCATATTGGTGTGTGACAGGGTTCAGTCCTCAAGCCCCAACTATTTACAATCTGTATTAATGACTTGGATGCAGGGATAGAATGTACAATAGCCAAATTTGCAGATGGCACCAAAATAGATGGGAAAGTAAGTTGCAATGAAGAAATGTAAAATTTACAAATAGATATTATTTGGTAAGTTGGCCAAAATTTGGCAGACAAAGTTTAGCTTGGAAAAATGTAATGTTTGGTTGAGGAATAGAAAAGCAACTTATATCTAAATGGAGGGATGGAAAAAAAGCCATCCTCACCTAGTCTGACTCCAACAAGGTAGTTTGTCCTTAATTGCTCTTTAACATGGCCTAGCTATCCATTCAGTTCAAAGGTTAAAAAGGAGGTTGGGCAATAAATGCTGAATTTGCAGTGTACCCACCTCCCATCAAAACAAATTTGTGAAATTCCCAGATGTTAGTGAGGAGAATTGTGAAGGGTTGATGCCAAGTAGTCTATCAGATTTTATTCGTATGGAACCTGAGGTAGTGGTATCATGAAATTGGGTGGTTTGTTGGACTGTTGTGGATGGCTATTGAGAATCAACTCATTGCTGTGGATTCACACGTAAGCCAAACCAACCAACACCAACCATCCCTCCTCAGACACTTCTGTAAGGTATCCAACCCTAGCCTACCCAATCTTTCCTCATGGCTGCTATTTTCAATCTCTGACAACATTCTTCATTACTATCTCCAGAGAAATTACCTCCATCCTGTTGACCAGAACTATACATAAAATTCCAGCCAAGGCCTAGCCAGCATTTTATTCCATTCCAGCATCTCATTCCAGCATCGTATTCTCTACCTCATCCAGCAAAGCATTTCATATGCTTTCTCTACCACCTTATCTACCTGTCCCACCACCTTCAAGGACCCTGTGGAAATGCACCCCAAGTTCACTCACTTCCTCTACTGCTCCCAGTGTCCTCTGATCTATTGTGTATTCCCTAGCTCTGTCAGACCTTCTCAAATGTATTTCCTCACTCTTCTCTAGGTTGAATTCCCTTTGCCAGTAAATCGCGCCCCCCTCCCCACCCCTCCCACTTAACCACTCAACCAAACCCTGATATCCTTCTGGAATGGGCTGCTATTCCCTTCACTGTCCAGCTCCATGGCCAAGTTTTGTGTCCTCTGCATATTTCTCAACCATGCTTCCAACACTAAAGTCCAAACCATTAGTACATACAATAACAGCAAAGAACCCATGCTATAAAAAGGCCTGGCTTTTTTTTGGGCTGAAGAGTCAGAATTATAGAGATGTACAGAATGGAAACAAACCCTTAGGTCGAATCATCTTTGAGAAAAGAATTAAGTAGAAAACTAATGAGGACTGATTCCACGTAAAGTATGACCTTTTTTTTAGCAACGCTGTCTTGTACCTCGAATCTCTAACTCCTGGCCTTTGAGATTTGAGCTTTATTTGATGCTTATGCAGAAAGAGACGCCACAGGGTTTCCTGCTCCCAGTTTCACACACATACATACACACACACACACAGAGGAAACTATTGACACAATCACTTGGCCCAGATGTCGGAGGGGAAATTGGAGAAGCTTCTCTCTTATTGATCTTGTTTATCAAGGAAGGTGCCACTGATGTATATATATATATATATCCCAGAAAGGAATGGAACTGGTTAGCTTGCATGTGTCAAGACAACCAGTGTGAAAACTCCGGGTAAGATGTGAAGTGATTTGGAACAGTGGTAACATCAAACAGACAGTGTGGTCTGTCAGCGGTGTGAAGTCTGACAGCCTCTGGTTTGTTTGCACTACTGATCACTGAAACCTTCCTCTGCAATCTGTCCCGGCATCTCCTGCTGGGACCATATCAGCAGCCAAGGGACAGCTTGAGCTGAGGGTGTTGGATAACTCCTGAGGTAAACCCTTTAAACTACTTGGTTCTGACACGAATGATCTGCCCCAGAATACTGGCCTATTCCAGCAAGCTCAGTTATTAGACTGGGTGCTCTCAGCAATACCAGATTCCCTTCAAACATATCATTGGAGTACAAAGGAGAAATAAATATTAATCTAAGTTTGATCTGAACTATGTCTGGCATTGCAAACAAGGTCAGATCACACATACACACACACACACACACCACAGAGGTTTGGGAATCTTATCCGAAATTCAGCGAATATAGTGATGCAGAACAGACAGGAATACGTTGGATGAAAATATCAACAAGAGGAAACAAAATCAGAAGTTGTTGGAAAAGCTCAGAAATCAGAGTTAACGTTTCGGGTTGAATTCCTCAGAACTGGCATCGCCTCACTGGAACCAAAGCGTTAACTCTGATTTCTCTGTACAGATGCTGCCAGACCTGCTGCGCTTTTCCAGCAATTTCTCTTTATGTTTCTGATTTCCGTGGTTCTCTCGGTTTTCAGCAAGGAGTAATTCTGGAGATAAGGATATTGAGCAAAGAGCAATGGTGCGATCATTTAGAACACAGGGTAAAATTCTGGGTAAAGGTTTAGAATGAGGGTAACGCTGGGGTGTTGATGTGAAACAGAAGGAGATTTTGTGGATAAGGTTATAGAATAGAGGGTGATACTGCAGATAATATAGAACAAAGGGTAACACTGTGAGAAATGGTATAGTACTGAGAATGATACTGGATATAGTATCATTGATACTGGATATAGTTCAGATCACTGGATGCAGTGATATAGAAAAGGAGGTAATACTAGGGATAATATAGAACTGAGGTTAATGCCACACATTATGGTCTAGAACAGATGGTAACATTGGGGATAGTGATTTCAAATGCATGGTAATCATCCAGAAAATGATATCAAACAGAGTTTAATACTGGGAATAGTGATATAGATTAGATGGTAACAATAGGGATAATGTGGAACAAAAGCTAATACTGGAGTAATGACACAGAACAGAGGGTAGCTGTGGAAGAAGAGGGTAGCATGGTGGATAATATAGAACGGAAGGTTATATTGATGAATAATGATATAGAACAGAGGGTAGTACTTTGCATTATGATACAGAACAGTGGGGATAATGATATGGAACACAGTAGAACTGTGGATAATATAGAACAGAGGGAAATTCTGGGGATAGTGAAATAGAACAGAAGGTAACATTGTGGACAATATAGAACAGAAAACAATACTACAGATAATGACATATAGCACAGGGTTATTCTGGGGATAATCTAAAAGTGAGGTTAATACTGGGGATAATAAAATAGAACAGATAGTAATAATGGGGATAATATAGAACAGGAGGTATTACTGTGGAAATTAGAACAGAAGTTAATACTGCAAATAATGATATAGAACAATGGGTAGTACTGGGGATAATAAAATAGAACAGAGGATTCTGTGGAGGATAATGTTATAGAATAGATGATAATAACATGGATAATAATACAGTGGCAAGGGTAATACTGCAGATAATAATATAGAACAGAGAGTAATACTGATGTAGCACTGATGTAATATTGTGATAATATAGTTAAAAATCACACAACACCAGGTTATAGTCCAACAGGTTTATTTGGAAGCACTAGCTTTCGGAGCCCTGCTCCTTCGTCAGGTAGCTGTGATGAAGGCACAGTGCTCCAAAAGCTAGTGCTTCGAAATAAACCTGTTGGACTATAACCTGGTGTTGTGTGACTTTTAACTTTGTACACCCCAGTCCGACACCGGCACCTCCACATCATGATAATACACGACAGAGGGTTAATGTGGGTATACTGATATAGAAGAGAGGGTAGTGCTGCGGATAATATACAACAGAGGGAAATTCTGGAGATAATGATCTGGAACAGAGAGAAGTTCTGGGGATTATGAGACAGAACAAGAAAGAGGCAATAGCCTAGCGGTATTATCACTAGATTATTAATCCAGAAATTTAGTTTGTGCCCCAGCGACCCCGGGCTCAAATTTGAATTCAATAAAAGGAAGTCTGGAATCAAAGACTCTAATGATGACCGTGAATCCATTGTTGATTGTCAGAAAAGCTCATCTGATTCACCAATTTTCTTGAGGGAGGGAAATCTGTCATCCTTACCTGATCTGGCCTACATGTGACTCCAGATCCACAGTAACGTGGTCAACTCATAACTGGGGAATTAGGGATGGACAATAATTGCTGGCCTTTTCAGGGACGTCCACGCCATGTGAGGGAATAAAAAAAGAGTAATATTGTGAATAATCATGCTGAACTGAGGATAATGTTATAGAATCTTTTGTTTCTTCATTTCTCTTCTGTCTCAAAGGTCACCTTTTCTTCCTTGCTGCAGCTGCAGTAGAGGAAGGCGATAGTGAGGGCCTGTTGCAGCAGCAGCAGAGTGGTGGATCCAGATGTCCACTCCTCATGGCCATGGTAGCTGCAGCTTTGCCATGGGTTCATCACCAGTGGTGGTGTAGTGGAGGCTTCGGCGGTGCCTGTAGTGAAGGCACCACGGTGGCTCTGGTTCATTCCATGAGGCTGTGATGGCAATAATGAGGCTTTGGGCAGTGACTGAAGCGATGACGACTTGACAACGGCTTCAGAGTCAGCGACTTGGGGGGACTGGTCTATCCCTCCTTGCTATGGTGGCTATACAGTGGCTTTGGTGTCAGTTTCAGCAGTAGCGGTGTGATGGATCTGGTCTGGAAATCCTTGCTTTGGCGGCCTCTGGGTATTCTGTATCTCCTCCAGAAGTACAAGAGCTGTGGAGGGAACAAAAGTTGAACTGTTCCTGACTTTGTCTCAATTATTTATTTGTTAATTTCTGTAGTTAAAATGGTGCCAAATTGTGGCAACTTATACACATCTAACTATATTTTCCCAAATACAAGTGACAATAATTTGCTATTCTATTTTACAATCCTGCTATAATAATAAAGAATACAGGATAATGATGCAGAAAATGATATAGAACAGAGGGAAATACTGAGGATAATGATATAGAACAGAGAATAATGCTGGAGATAATGATATAGAGGAGCTGGTAATAATGGGGATATTACTATTGAGCAGAGCATAATACTGGGCTATTGATATAGAATGAAGTGTATTAGTAGTGATAATAATATAGAATGAGGTTGATATATGAATATAAGTGGAACAGAGGGTAATACTGGGTATAAGAGGAACAGAGGGCAATACTGAGGATAATTACATAGAAGGTCAGGTGATACTGAAAAAATGATATAGAAGAGAGGAAACAACTGTGGAAAATGATGTACAACAGATGGTAATGCTATGCATGATAATATAGAATACAGGGTAATCATTCAGATAATGAGATAGAACACAAGAATACTAGGATAATGATAGAGAATAGATAGAAATACTATATATAATGAGTAACAAAGAATGGAAGGTAATCATTGAGATTAGATTCCCTACAGTGTGGAAACAGGCCCTTCGGCCCAACAAGTTCACATCGACCCTTCAAAGAGCAACTGACCCCACATGCTTAACACTATGGACTGTTTAATATGGCCAATCCAACTGACCTGCACATCTTGGATTGTGGGAAGAAACCCATACAGACACGGGGAGAATATGTGAGCTCCACACAGACTGTCACCCGAGGCCGGAATCAAACCATTGCCCCTGATGCTATGAGGTTGCAGTGCTTACCACTGAGCCACCATGCCACCCTTTGAGATAGTGATGTAGAACTGAGTGTAATACTGGGAATAATGATACAGAACAGAGGGAAATACTGGGGATGATGATATAGAACAGATGGTAGTACAAGGCATCATGATATAGAATTATAGATAAACCTATAGATAATGATATAGAACAGAGTGTAATACTGGGGATTATTAGACTTTATGATATACAACAGGGGGTTATCAATTGATCATTCATGTAGGATCGAGGTATTACTGGGGATAATGTGATAGGAACATTGAAACATAGAAGCATGGAACAAGGGTAAGCCATCTGACCCATCAATCCCTCTACATCACAACTGATCCTCAATCGAAATACCATATTCCCACTCTCTTCCCATCTCTTTCTTCCTCTTTATCAAACAACAGCAAATGGTATAGGGAGACATAACAGGGCAAACTGTTTCTTCATTACCCATTTGTTCATTTATACACTGGAAAGTGAAACCAATGCACTTGTTTAACAAAAGGAATATTTAAATATATTCAATGACTCCTCCTCTAAGGTCGTCTATGATATGGAATTCCACAAGTTCACAATCCCCAAACTGAAGAAATATCTCCTCACCTCGGTTCAAATGGCTTATCCTGAGACCGTGACCCCTTGTCCTTGACCTCCTTATCATTGGAACATTATCCTTACAACCACTCCATATAGTCCTTCCAGAATGTTATAGGTTTCTATGAGATCCCCTGGTCATTCTTCTCACCTCCAGTGATGCCAGGCCCAGCTAACCCAATCTCTCCTCATACAACAATCTGCTATTCCCAGAATCAGTCTGGTGACCCTTGGCTGCATTCCCTCCATGGCAAATGTACATTTTCTTAGGTAAGGACACTCAAGATGTGGTCTGACCAAAGCTCTGTAGAGCTAAATAAGCCTTCCTAACTCTCGTATTCAAACCCTCTTTCAAACCATTCGCCTTTCTAACTGCATGTTGCTGTTGCATGCTTACTTTCAATGACCAGTGTACGAAGATATCCATTCCCTTCATAAATAAACCTTACCCAATCTATTTAACTAATGCTCTGTCATTCTGCTTTTCCCACTGAAATGGGCAATGTTACATTTATCTACATTGTACTGCATCTATCATATATTTCTCCACTCATTCATAATGTCTCAATCGCTCCGAAGCCTCTTTGCATCCTCCTCACCAATCACACTCCCACTAGTTTTGTGTCATCAGCAAACTTGAAAATACCAAAATTGACTCCTTCATCCACATTATTGCTACATGTTCTGAGTAGCTGGGGCACTGATCCCTGTGGTAATCCCCTTGTGACAATCTTTCACTCTGAAAGTGGTCCATTTATTCCTACTCGTTGCTTCCTGCACGCTAGCCAAACTTATGCCAGAATATTCCCACCAATCCCATTTCTTTGATTTTGTCCAATACCCTATTAATTGGGACTTTATCAAAAGCTTTCTGAAAATCCAAATATACCACATCCACTGGTTCTCCCACATCTAGTTATGTCCTCCAAAAACTTCAATAGAATTCTAAAACATGATTTTCATTTCATAAATCTATGCTGGCTTACTGAAATATCATTGGCTTTTTTTAAGTGTCCTTATAATATAAGCACCTATTAGCAGGAATATTGATATACTATGGCGGATATTACTGATGATAATGATATAGAACAGGTGCAAATAGTGCTGACAGTGTTTTAGGATGGGAGTATTATTGGGAGAATGATATATGACAGCATAGAAGTGGGAATATTGTTATAGAACAGAGGATATTTCTGGAGAATCATGATATAGGGCAAATAATATTATTGGGGATAATGGTATAGGGCAGGGACTATTAGTGGTGACAATATTTTAGGATGGGAGTATTGTTGGGGATTACAATATCTGATGAAGATAAATGTGGGAATATTGATATAGAACAGGGGATATTTCTGGGACTAATGTTTAGGATGGGGTTATGACACAGCATGGAGGCATTATTGGCAGTAATGATATAGATATTGACACATGATAGAATATTACTGGGAGTAATTATATAAAACAAGGGGAGCTTTATTGTACAAAGTCCATATTTGCTGGATAGGGTAATTGGATTTTAAAATGGATCATAAAACAGTGGAATCAAAACACTGAAAGCAGTGATGTGAAATTCCCATAAATGCTTTTGTTTATTGCTTGTACATTCTAAAACAAAGTTTCATGACCTTGAAGTTTGATTGACTTAGAAATTTGATTATGCCTTTGCTCACTTTTTACATGCTAACTGAGCCTTGTAAACTGTAACCTATTTCTTTATTTTTCCACTATTCTGTGAAATAATGCTTAACTTTTTAACTCTTGTTACTCTTTCTACTTTGTCCCTAAGGTTTTTTGTACCTATTACTTCGGTATCTAAGATGGCACCATGTGTGGTCATGATTTGGTGGTGCTGGTGCTGGTGCTGGACTGGGGTGTACAAAGTTAAAACTCACACAGCACCAGGTTGTAATCCAACAGGTCTATTTGGAAGCACTAGCTTTCAGAGCGCTGCTCCTGTGTGGTGATGTTATACATTTTTCACTGTACTCCTGAACTTCTATACTTGAGTACATATGACAATAAAATTTAAAATCTAATGTGGCAAACAGAGGTGCCCCCTGAAGTTCTCTTTTTAAACTACTTCAGCTCATTGCCTTATGCCTTGCATTTGATAGCCTCCGAAAGATATTCCTCTGACCAGTTTACTCCTTAAATTACTTTGCTTCCTGTTCATTCCATCTTCTCAGGTGTCACCTTACTTACTAGTGCTCGCACTTCAAAATATCAAGATGCAATGGGTTCAAATCCCATACCAGAGATTTGAGTTTATAATCAGAGCTGATGCAGTCTGTCTGTGCCAAAGGAGTACCCAGAAAAACTAAGATCTCCATCTGTGCTCTCACAAGGAACTATTTAAAGAATAGGAAGGAAGTTCTCCCTGAAGCTCCCAGCCCTTAAATATCTGAAGCAATGCTACCAAAGATAGTTTATCTGGTCATTAGCACATAGTTGTCTATGGAATCTTGCTATCGATAGAGTGGCTGGTGCAGTTCTTGCATTATAACAACGATTACCCATCATAAGCAAATGATTGACTGAAGCATTTGGGTGCCCGTAAAGACTCTATAGCATCAAAGACTCTATAGCAATGCAAGTCTTTCTTTACATGTCAGGCCATTCTCTGAGGAGGATTTGGACGATCATTGTCAACGTCCACAAAGGGATAGAGTTAAAAATCAGCAGGAGTGACTTGCTACAACTAACTGGTGCTGAGACTATTTCATTTTCAGGCTAGGCTTCAAGCCACATTTTGTAAAGACCAAAATGATCATCAACAGCAGGGGGGTGTAAAAATTCTGGGGTATCCATTGTTAGAACTTACACAAATATAACGAGTAAATACTATTCAGAAGCTATTCATTAAATCAAATACCACAGCAACTACTAACTGATTCCTTAGAATGTAGCTGTGGCAACAACACACAATCTATCAATACTCAGCACTGAACTCACCTCTCTGGTTTGACCACTTGTCCAGAGTATATCTGACAGTAAATAAGCTAATAAACATGGTATATCTGATTGTGATCAGGCCCAGTGTTAATCCCTGTATCACTTTATCATTTATCATTTCCTAAATGTCAATCTGTGTATGTTTCTATGTGCCTTTGCATCTATATGCCTGTGCATACCAATAACAGCTCAGTACCAGTTTCAAACTTAAAACCAATTTAGTTAAATAAAACGCAAGAAAGATGATGGGGTAGGTGAGGTGTTGCAGCTGTAACATGCAGGAATTGGTGGATATCACTGTCACTCACAACAAACATACTTGCAGTAAATGCCTGCAGCTTGAGATATTGCAGCATAGAGATGATAAATTGGAGCCTGAGCTTCAGATATTGTGACATATCAGGGAGGGTCAGTTTTACGTGGACACATGGTTCCAGGAGAAGTCATACCCTTAGACTATGTACCACCGATTTTGCCTTGGTCAGGGACAGGAGGGTATAACTGCTTTGATACAGGTATAGGGAGTGATACGATAACAAAGCAAGAGCCTCAGCAATCATCCAGTAGGTTTGAGGTTCTAGCAGCTATAATGATGAGAGGTTGATGAACAAGCTGACTGTGCAGGGAATCATTCAGCTAGGAGAAGATATATGTAGCTGTCATAGGGGACGGGATCATTAGGGAGATATAATGTGCTTTGCATCAAAACATGAGTAACCAGTCTGTGTTGCTTGCCATGCCAGAGTTATTGATACCTGGAAAGGCAAAGACTGATTAGGGATAGTCATCATGGTTTTGTGCATGGGAAATTGTGTCTTACGAACTTGATTGAGTTTTTTGAAGAAGTATAAAGAAGATGGATGAAGGTAGGGTAATAGACATGATCTATAAGGACTTCAGTAAGGCATTTGATAAGGTTCCACAAGGCAGACTGGTCAGCAAAGTTAGATCACATGGAATAGAAGGAGAACCAGCCATTCGGATACGGAACAGACTCAAAGGTAGATTCAGAGGGGGTGGAGGAGGATTGCTTTTCAGACTGGAGACCAGTAGCAAATGGTGTGCCACAGGGATCAGTACTGGGTCCAATGCTTTTCGTCACTTACATAAAAGATTTGGATGTAACATCGAAGGTATAGTTATTAAGTTTGGAGATGACACCAAAATTGGAGGTGCAGTGGACAGCAAAGAAGGTTACCTCAGAGTACAATAGGACCTTGATCAGATGGGCCAATTGACCAAGGAGTGGCAGATGGAGTTTAATTATATTAAAGAGGGGTTTTGCATTTTGGAAAGCCAGATCAGAGAGTCAAAGGGCCTGTACTGCACTGTAATGTTCTATGTTCTACAGAGCAGGACTTATACACCTAATGGGAAGGTCCCAAGTCCTGTTGCTGAACAAAAATATGATGGAGTGCAGCTTCTTAGTTCCTTGAAAGTGGAGTCCCAGATAAGCAGGATAGTGAAGAAGGTATTTGGTATGTGTGGAGGAGTTGAGAGATCATGTTGCAGCTGTACAGGACATTGGTGAGGCCACTTCTGGGACACTGTAGGCAATCTGGTCTCCCTCCTATAGGAAAGATGTTGTGAAACTTGAAAGGGTTCAGAAAAGATTTACAAGGATGTTGCCAGGATTGGAGGATTTGAGCTATGGAGAGAGGCTGAATAGGGTGCAGCTATTTTCCCTGGAGCATCAGAGGCTGAGGGGTGATCTTATAGAGGTTTATAATCATGAGGGTCATGAATAGGGCGAACAGCCAAGGTCTTTTCTCCAGGGTGGGGGAGTCCAAAAATAGACAGCATAGGTTTAGGGTGAGAGGAAAAGATTTAAAAGGGACATAATGGACATTTTCTTCACGCAGAGAGTGGTGCATGTATGGAAATGAGCTTCCAGTGGAACTGGTGGAGGTTGGTACAATTACAACATTTAAAAGATGTCTAGATGAGTATATGCATAGGAAGGTTTTAGAGGGATATGGGCCAAATGCTGGCAAATGGGACTAAATTAATTCAAGATATCTTGTCAGCAACGATGAGTTGGACTGAAGGGTCTGTTGCCATCTGTACACCTCTATGACTCTGTGACATCCTCAGAATAATGTTGGAAGAGGGGTGTTCAATTATTGTATTATATGTCAATACCAATGACATAGATAGAATAGAAAGAGGTTCTGCCTAGGCAGTATGAGCAGTTTGGAGACTAAATTACCAAGCAGAAGCACAAAGGTCATCATCTCTGGATTATTACAGGTGAAGAAGAAGACAATTTAACTCAAAGAGTCTTTGGAATTCTTATTTCTAAGTGTTGAGGATGCCCCATACTTGAATATATTTAGGGCTGAGATAAATAGGATTCTGGTCTCAGCAAATTGAGGGAAATGTAGAACAGATGGGAGCTGAAGCCCAATACAGGCCTGGTCATATTGATTGGTGGAGTAGTTATGGCAGGCCATATGGTCTTCTCCTGCTCCTGTCTCTCATGTTCTTAAGTTAATGATACACATTTTACCTTTTACAGACTAATGCTAACTCACTTTGATCACTCCATGCCTTTCCAAATTAAAGTTTCTTGTGTTGCCAGTATTGGTATTCAATAATGTCCCCATCATAGGATAGGATTCTTGGCAGTGTGGAGGAACAGAGGAATCTTGGTGTGCAGGTACATAGATCCCTTAAAATGGCCACCCAAGTGGACAGGGTTGTTAAGAAAGCATATGGTGTTTTGGCTTTCATTAACAGGTGTATTGAGTTTAAGAGTCGTGAGATCTTGTTGCAGCTCTATAAAACTTTGGTTAGACCACACTTGGAATATTGCGTCCAGTTCTGGTCGCCCTATTATAAGAAAGAAGTGGATGCTTAGAGCGGGTTCAGAGGAGGTTTACCAGGATGCTGCCTGGACTGGAGGGCTTATCTTATAAGGAAAGGTTGACTGAGCTCGGATTTTTTTCATTGGAGAAAAGGAGGAGAAGAGGGGACCTAATTGAGGTATACAAGATAATGAGAGGCATAGATAGAGTCGATAGCCAGAGACTATTTCCCAGGGCAGAAATGACTAACACGAGCGGTCATAGTTTTAAGCTGGTTGGAGGAAAGTATAAAGGGGATGTCAGAGGCGGGTTCTTTACACAGAGAGTTGTGAGAGCATGGAATGCGTTGCCAGCAGCAGTTGTGGAGGCAGGGTCATTGGGGACATTTAAGAGACTCCTCAACATACATATGGTCACAGAAATTTGAGGGTGCATACATGAGGATCTGTGGCCGGCACAACATCATGGGCTGAAGGGCCTGCTCTGTGCTGTACTGTTCTATGTTCTATCTATGTTCTATGTTTATCAACATTAGGCTGAGTGACATTGTTTTCCTGGTTTACCCCTCTGCCTTCCTTGGTATATTAACAACTTTGCAATCCTTTAGCTCCTGACTCCAATGAGGATTGAATGATTGTGACCAATGCTTCTGCTGGTTCTAACTTTCCTTCGATCAGCAAACCAGGTATTGTTTTAGTTAGTGATTCACAAACTTACAACAAAGCAAATCCTTTTTGTACCTCCTCTCTATCTCCATCCTGTCCATAACTTCCCTCTCACTTTTAATGTAATCTTCATATCATTCACTTTCTTTATGAAGACAGATGCAAAATACTGATTTAATACTTTTGTCTTTCTGTTTCTCTTTGAAGATTTAACGTTTTGTCCTTAAAATTACCAGTTTTTTTCCCAAGCCAGCCACTTACACTATACATAAAATATTTATAAAATATGTTAGTGATCAATTTAATGTTCTCTGCCAATTTCATCCTGTAACCTCTCTTTGTGTTTGTTTATATCACATATATGTGAACGCACAGAATATCCTCTCATATTAACTTCTTCAATTCCCTCCTGTACTGCCCATAATTATCCGGAAGTTTGTTCTTCATGATTTTCATGAGCTTTCTTTTTTGTTTTATTTTAGCTTTTTTTTTGTTTTTGAGGGCACATTAACTTTGAATATTTTTTTTCCTTTACCCTTCTAAAGAATATATTTCATTTTTTTTAGATTAGATTAGATTCCTTACAGTGCGGAAACAGGCCCTTCAGCCCAACCAGTCCTCCGCAGAGTAACCCACCCAGACCCATTTCCCTTTGACAATTACACCTAACACTATGGGCAATTTAGAATGGCCAATTCACCTTACTTGCACATCTTTGGACTGTGGGAGGAAACCCACGCAGACACAGGGAGAATATGCAAACTCCACACAGATAGTCACCCAAGGCTGGAATCGAACCTGGGACCCTGGTGTTGTGAGGCAGCAGTGCTAACCACCGAGCCACCGTGCCACCCCTGAGTCACCATGCCACCCCTTTTATACCTTTAAGGAAGACTCTGTTAAGATTTAATAGCATGTTGCCAAGATTGGAAAACTAGGAAAGACTTGATAAGGTGGGGGTATTTTTAACATAGGAGATTAAGGGACGATTTCATCAGTTCTAGTGAAATATCATGAAACATTAACATCTTGTTTGCTCTGAGTATTTTGATCATTTGTTTTTATATTGAATTTCCAACATGGACAGTACTTTGCTACTGCTTATATGTGAGCTTTTCAAAATGATAAGTTGTACTGGACTTTGGAAAATTTGCCAATTGCTTTCCCAGTATAGAGGTTGTCTATAAATACTCAGTATACCTCTTTCTCCCTTTCAAACAATTATATAATGTTAGCTGTACTTTAGGACAACATCTGTTGTCATAAAATATTGTAAATGATGATTACAGTCATCTCTTTTGTGCCTTTCTTAGGAGTCTGTGAAACATTTCACCCAGACAAGAGATTTATTTTCAAAATGTTATATCATTCAATATTCCACACTCCTCCTCCTTAGCTATAATGTCTGCATTGTTTTTCTGTTTTCTGAAGAATGACATAAAGCACTTATTGAGAACCATATTCACAATTTGGCCTCCACATACAGGTCCCAATGGTCCTTAATTGGCCATATTCTTTCCTTAGTTACTCTTCTGTTCTTCATGTATTTACAAAAATATTTTTGGGCTTTCCCTCATTTTAAACTTGTCAATATTTCTTCATGTCTTATCTTTGCTTTCCTAATTTCCTTTCCTTTTATCCCTGTAGTCTACTCTCATTTAGGTTTTCAGTAACATTTAGCTCTCGTTACCTGAGAGATTCATTTTCTCACCTTATTCTTTTCAATTTTATCTTTGTTATCCAGGGAGGTCCACATTTTTGCTTGTTGAAACATCTGTATTTCATCCTTTAATACCTTACATTGGGCTATCCCTGATATAACTTCAATTTGTTGTTTCAATCTATCTTTACCAAATCAGACCTTGGTTTAAGAAAATTGAGTTTTGTCTGACTTAATTTTTATTTACTCTCTTTTACTATCTTTGTCCTTTTTCATAACTGTCTACATTCTGGGCATTACCATTGACCAGACACTGGCATGAATCAGCTATGTAAATACTATGGCTACAAAAGCAGGCTAGGAATTTTGTGGCAAGTAACATACTTCCTGACTCCATTATGGCACACATCAGGAGTCTGATAGAATGCTATCCACTTGCCTAACGGGTGCAAATCCAACATCCTTCAAGAAGCATGGAACCATCCGGGACAAAGCTTTGTGCTCGATTGGTGCCCATCTACCATATGAAACATTTTGTCCCTCCAGTTTCCAGTCACAGCAGTGAGTACCATTTTACAAGATGCGCTGTGGCAACTCACCCAGCCCCCTTCAAGGGTAATGTCCTCTATCAGCTAAAAGTTACATGGGAGCACTGCCATTCTGTCCATAGCTTCCTTTTCCACTTTTAATGTAATCTCTCCAACCCACCATTCAGACTTGGAACTATGTCATTGTACCTTCACTGTCACTGGGTCAAAATCCTGGAACTTCCTTCACAACAGCACTGCAAGTAAAGTCATTGTTTTTTTAAGAACAATTAGAGATGAGCAATAAATACTGTCCTAGCTGGTAATATCTCTATGGACAGTGAAGGACATTTATGCTGAATTTAACTGAATTATGAGTATTAGTATCGAACTGCCATGCAGTGGTACTTTCTCATTTGCCAGTCTCGGCAGTGTCCAGGTCATCAGAGCTGAACAGAAGTTTTAAACTCTTTTAACAGACTGAGTAGACAGGGCAGGAAAAATCCCTGTGTTTTCTTTCCTTGAAGCATCCATTGTTTTGGTTTGAAAGCTGTTTCAGCAAGGAATGTACTTGTATGGCATAATGTTTCAACATTGGTTTTATCCAGGCAGAAAATGTCCCAGGGAACATAGTTCTAGCTTTAACTTTGATTCCTATAGGAAATCACGCTTCACCTTAAGTAGTTTCACAAAGTAGCAATCTTCAGGAAACCAATCCTGAATTTAAGTAAAGACACCATGTATTGGCAAGTGTTTATCTGTGCCCCCATCTTATCTGCTTCATTCACTATACACCTTTGTTTATTCACTTGCAGGACATGGGCATCACGGGCTGGGCCAGCATTTATTGCCCATCCCTAGCTACCGTGGAGAAGGTGATAGTGAACTGCCTTTTGAACTGCTGAAATTCACCTGGTGTAGGTTGACCTACAATGCCCTTAGGGTGGGAATTCCAGGATTTTGACTGGCTGTTCTATATAATTATCCCCAGTTTCTCCCTCTGTTCAATATTATATCCAGTATTATCCTCTATTCTATATTATTGTTACCAGAATTATGCTCTGCTCTATATTATCAATGGTATTATCTACATCCTATATTATTATCCCAAGATTACCCTCTATTCTGTATCATTAACTATAGTATTACCCTCTGTCCCATATCATTTTTCCCATTGAGTTTGGATGGTGCCGTCTAAGGATTTCTGCAGTGCATCTCATAGATAGTAGACACCACTGCAATTGAGCATTGGTGGTCAAGGGATTTGAAGTATGTGGATGAGATGCCAATCAAGTACGCTGCTTAGTCCTGGATGGTGTCAAGCTTCTTGAGTGTTGTTGGTGTTGCACCCATCCAGGCAAGCAAGGAGTACTCCATCATGGCCTTGACTTGTGCCTTGTAGATTGTAGAGTCAGTAAGTGAATTATGCACTGTAGTATTCCTAGCCTCTGACCTGCTCTTAGAGCCAATGTATTCATATGGCAAATCCATTGAGCTTCTGGTCAATAGTAACCCCCAAGATATTGATGGTGGTGGACTCAGTGATAGTAACACCATTGAATGTCAAGGGGCAGTGGTCAGATTATCTTTTATTGATGATGACTATTACCTACCATTTGTGTGTTGTGAATGTTATTGGAATATACATTATCAAGCACATAGCTCTTCCTTTGTGGTCTTTTTTCAGATCTTTGTTTTACTTTATCCTCCGTACTAACACACACAATTTCTGTTGCACATTTCTAGCTTTGTTGTTATTCTAACTGAATGTTCAATTTCTCACATAAGAACATAAGAGCTAGAAGCAGGAGTAGTCTGTCTGGCCCTTTGATCCTGTTCCGCCATTCAATAAGGTCATGGCTGATCTTTTCATGGACTCAGCTCCCGTTACCACCCTCTCACGGTAACCCTTAATTCCTTTATTGTTCAAAAAAAATCTATCTCACCCCCTTTGCCAAGTTATCTTGACCAGACAATAACTAGACACTTCTTGGAAAACCTGGCATAAGTACTATGGTTTTTCTGGTCTGTATCAGGGAATAAAGTCTCCTAATGCTATAACTCTCCAACAGCAACAGAAATTGCTGGAAAGTTTCAGCAGATCTGTGGAGAGATTTCAGAATTAAGTTTTGGATTCAGTGACACTTCTTCATAAATCAAAATATTAGACTCTATATAGGAGCAAATTATTGCAGATGCTGAAATCTATACTGAAAACAACAAATGTTGTGGACTCCTGCAGTGCATAATTCACCTCTTGGCTCCCCAAAGCCTGTCCACCATCTACAAGGAGTGTGATGGAACATGGACCACCGCCTGGATGCGTGACTTCCAACAATACTCAAGAAGCTTGACACCATCCAAGACAAAGCAGCCTGCTTGGTTGGCACCACATCCAAACAAATATCTAGGATTAGAAACTGTTAGTTTGCTCTCTCTCCATGAATGCTGCCTGACCTGCTGTGAGCTCCAGCATTTGTTGCTTTCAGGACAGATTGTAACTCCATTTATGTTACACACCTCTGAACATTTTCCAATAAATTCGCTTCTTTTTGCTTCTTGCCTTTTGAAGCTTCACCAACAAAAGCAGGCAGCGATTTAACAGCTTGTACTGGTGCTCAAGCAGATTTAATGCAGGAACTATACCATTTATTTTCTCCACTTGGAAATGCAGTGCCATTCTTTAAGCAATACTGCCAGAAACCCCTCACCTTTTCCCTTCTCTAGAACAGTTATTAATGTAACCGAGAGGCAGAGTGCGGTCCTGAGGGTCTGTATGTGGCTGAGTGTATGTATCTCTGTGTTTATATCTGACTGTGTGCAAGGTCCAGTGTGTCTGTGTGTGTGTGTGTGTGTATCTCTGTGTTTATATCTGACTGTGTGTAAGGTCCTGTGTGTGTATCTCTGTGTTTATACCTGACTGTGTGTAAGGTCCTGGGTGTGTGAATGTCTGTGTTTATATCTGACTGTGTGTAAGGTCCTGTGTGTATCTGTGTTTATATCTGACTGTGTGTAAGGTCCTGTGTGTGTGTATCTCTGTGTTTATACCTGACTGTGTGTAAGGTCCTGGGTGTGTGAATGTCTGTGTTTATATCTGACTGTGTGTAAGGTCCTGTGTGTGTATCTCTGTGTTTATATCTGTGTGTGTATCTCTGTGTTTATATCTGACTGTGTGTAAGGTCTTGGGTGTGTGTATCTCTGTGTTTATATCTGTGTGTGTGATTAGGTTAGAGTAATAGTTGACCGTTCCAGTAGATGGTGAGCGCATCACTGCCCATACATGGCTGTGGAGCGATGCTTCATTCACAGGATCCGTGTATAAAAAGGAGGGAGTGGTCTGCAGCTCTCTCATGAGATATTCACAGAAACACTGGTGTCTGAGAGAGACAGGGGGTTTGGGGGAGGGAGGGAGTGGGGGGGAAGCCTGCTGTCTTGTTGTCCTTTCCAAAACCAGGGGCTAGCAGGCAGATGCGGCTGGAGGATGGAGGTGTCGGATGTTGAGTGCGGTCAGGTGAAACGCTTGCTGAGGCAGGGCGGCCGTCATTGCCTGAGCTTGGATTGCCGCTCGTTCCTGGCTTACAGCGCGGGTCACATCAGCGGCTCGCTCAACGTGCGCTGCAACACCATCGTCAAACGCAGGGCCAAGGGCTCGGTCAGCCTGCAGCACATCATCCCGGCCGAGGAGCCCCGGGCCAAGCTCCAGGCCGGCCTCTACTCGGCTCTGCTCCTGTACGACGAGAGGAGTCCGCGGTTTGAGCTGGTCAGGCACGACAGCACCGTGAACACGGTGCTCAAAGCGCTGCTGGGATCCTCTCACCCACCTCACATCTACTTCCTCAAGGGTAAGGGGCTCTCCCCACCTCCCCCTTGTCCCCTTGCTCAGGCTGGGTCCAGCATTCACTGGGTTAGCATGGGGTGGGGGGGGGGTTACCGCTCTGAAACTGCACATTCCTCGTTAAAGCACACCAGGGCTCTAGAAGATTATTGTGATGTTTAACAACAGGATTTGTAAAATTGGGGGCGATATCGTGCGAGTTTGTGCTGATTGCTCTCTGTTCGTTTAAGAGCGTGTACTAGCGCCAGCAATGTTAACGAAAACACTTACTACTGTCTT
Source organism: Chiloscyllium plagiosum (assembly GCF_004010195.1). NCBI lineage: Eukaryota > Metazoa > Chordata > Chondrichthyes > Orectolobiformes > Hemiscylliidae > Chiloscyllium > Chiloscyllium plagiosum. The sequence goes on along the minus strand of NC_057711.1, from coordinate 142,348,377 downwards.
TTATTAGTAATTGGGGTAAACATTTCCTGGTTACTCTTCAATGTTTCTGAGTAATTACGGGGACGGCTTTCGTATGCTGTTGTATTTTCTCGGTTAGATCTGGCCCATTGTGTGGGACCGTTCACATTGACACGGCGTTTTCACCGAATTCTGGTCTCTCTGTGTGAATGTTCCAGCACCACCTTTCAGCCGAGGACCAAGGCGGCGAGGGGGTTGCTCGGTAGACGGTGCCGGACCGTCACCGTACACGGGAGCCCCGGCTCCCCTCCCCGAAGTTAGTGCCACTGTCCTGCCGCTTAGAGGAAGGGGAGCGCACGGGGAAGGTGTTCGAGCCGGCCCTGAGCAGCTGTAATGTGAAGGCTGGGTGTAGCCAGGGGACTGAGCTGAACAACAGATGCACAAACAGCGGCTCTCCCAGTTGGACATTTCAGTCCCTGGCTTCCTATTCCCTTCATTTGTAAGGAATTGTCCCTCTCCCTCCATCCCCCTCTCCCTCCATCCCCCTCTTCCTTGTTTACTGCTGTCCCACTGCAGTCTCACCACCCCCCTCCACCCCTCTGTTCCCCCCCCTCCCCCCCTCACCCCCATTGGCATCTCAACATCAGGCTCGAGAATGCAACAACAAGAAACCCACAATCATTACAGAAAACACACGTCCCGTGTGTGAAATGAAACGATTATTTCGCTGTCACTTCATTCATTCGTGAAAGCCACATTGCCCGAGTGTTTCAGGTTGCAGTGTGTGTGTCCCATGCTGTGGTCCCATCTCCTCTTTGTGTTACCAGGAGTTACAGCAAATTGTAACCAAATGGTGGTTGGAAAAGAGGCGCAGTGCATTGATGTTGTTCATTAACTACTTGGTGCGAATCTACCTACTAGTGAGCGGGCTCTGTCTTCCATCGTCTTTTAGTTTGAATTTGGTTACTGCCTGGACAAATCTTCCTCACGCCTCCTGACTGAGAATGGTGTACTGTATGTGTATATGTCTTTTGTGTGCGCACTCTGTGTGTGTGTATGTTTCCTCAGTGTTTGCACGAATCAATCACTCACTGTTCACCCGGCCATATACCTGAGAAGCTCCAGCTCTGAGCCAACACGGTTACTGGAATAACCTGCCCTTTGCAGATTTTCCTCCTGAACACTGACAGATCGGCAGCTCAACGCTCCGTCAAAGAGCAGCCAAATACTAGGAAAACCAATCCTGCCAACCAGGACCTAGCTGCTCTGATTGCAATCTCCAATCCCCAATTGCTGCTCTCCACCCCCCCCCCCCCGTAACTATAGAGTTTTTGGCCGAAACGTCGATTCTCCTGCTCCTCGGATGCTGCCTGACCTGACCTGTTGTGCTTTTCCAGCGCCACTCTAATCTAAACCCCGCTAACAATACTCTATTCACCTCCGCCTTAGCCAATAATCAGAAACTGCTTCCAAAGCCTGTCCAAGAGGATTTCAGAGACTCACAAAGCTCTGACGAAAGAAAATTGCTTCATCTGCGTTTTAAATCTCTTGATCTTTAAATAGTGACTTCTTACTTGTAGATTCTCCCGTCAGAGTAAACACCCTCTCCACTATTACCCTGTCCGACCCCTCTGCACCTTATATGTAATGATTAAGTGCCCACACTCTGCCAAACTGTAAGGAACGCTGCCAACCACGCTGTTTCCTTCCTCTGTGTGCTCTCCTTAAACACATTGAAACTATCTGCTTCTGTTAGGCACGTGTTCCCCGTTCTCATTTTGCCAGAGGGCAAAGCAAATAGGAAGTAGGAGTTAATTTCACACAGGAGAGAGTGAGGGCTGCCCATGCTGGAGATCAGAGCTGAAAATGTGTTGCTGGAAAAGCGCAGCAGGTCAGGCAGCATCCAAGGAGCAGGAGAATCGACGTTTCGGGCATCAGGATCTTAGGATCTCACAGAGCATTTCAGAACCAAAGCAGTGTTCTGGAAATGAAGACACGGTTCCAAACTCTTCAATCCAGCAGCCGATTTATTCAGCCAGTCCCCACAGATAGCAGTGTGATAGTGACGAGAGCAGGAAAATTGTGTCTCCCTGATCGAATCCGCACCATTTCATTCCATAGCAGACCCCATTACAATACTAAGTGATTTTCCCGTCTGCTTTCTGCCCAAAAGCTATTTCACAGGAAACTGGTCGAGAAGGTCAACCTTCATGAGGTCTGTAACGCCACAGCGCTACTCCCTCATTATAGAGAGAGGGCTGGTGGTGATTGACCTGACGGCCACTATACCTCAGGGGAGGAGAGAGATTGAGATGGAAAATCCTTCGGGCGACTGTGTGGAGTTTGCACATTTTCCCTGTGTCTGCATGGGTTTCCTCTGGTTTCCTCCCACAGTCCAAAGATGTGCAGGTTAGGTGGATTGGCTGTGTTAAATTGCCCATAGTGTTCAGGGCTATGCAGGTTGGGTGGATTAGACGTGGGAAATGTAGGATTACAGTGATAGGGGATGGGTTGGTTGGGATGTTCTTTGTGGGGGTGTTGATGTGGACTCAAAAAAGGGCAGCACAATGGCTCAGTGGTTAACATTGCTGCCTCACTGCACCAGGGTCCCAGGTTCAATTCCCACCTCAGGGACTGTCTGTGTGGAGTTTGCACATTCTCCCCATGTCTGCATGGATTTCCTTTGGGTGCTCCGGTTTCCTCCCACAGTCCAAAGATGTGTAGATCAGGTGAATTGGCCATACTAAATTGTCCACAGTGTTTCGGGTAAAGATAGGGGAATGGCGCTGGGTGGATTACTCTCCAGAGGGTCGGTGTGGACTTGTTGGGCTGGAAAAGCGCAGCAGATCAGGCAGCATTCAAGGAGCAGGAGAATCGATGTTTCGGGCATGAGCCCTTCTTCAGGAAGTTAAATATTCAACCTCTCTAGTCACACTGGCCTACGTTCACCTTTGTATTCGGGTAAACAAATGTGTCAGGGTTTCTCTAGATCACTCAATTATTAAACAGTAGAATCACCTTTCATCTTCTGTACTGTTGTTTTTGTCCTGCCCCAGTATGGACAGAGATATTCAAGGTCCTGGACAGAAGGGCAGTTTGACAGATTTACAATATTCATTACAGCAAGCAACTTGCACTTATACTTCATAATAAAACATCTCAGTATTTTTGAAATGGGTCATCTGACAAAAAAAACAAGCATACATATTATTTATTAATATGACATTGAGTGAATGTGATTAGTGCACCCTACCTGCCACCAGAAGTTAGTCGTTGTTTCCAACTTCTAGAGATTAGTGATATTAGAAATAATCCGTAAACTAGTGAGAAAACACCTACTGGATCCTAGATTTTGATGATTCTGCAATTCCGTGATTTTTAAGGTGCATGCCATGGAAGGTGAGACTAATCTTCACATTCATAGCATCAGCAAAATTCACCCAAAAATGGTTACTGGAGGTGAAATCTGCATAGGCAGAATTCAGTGAGCTGGCCACAGGAAAGGAAACAACGATGGAAATGAATGATTCAGAAACTCCAGAGTCATTAAATCTGTCAGTTCTCCAGAAAAGGGTATCTGTCATCTCCTGAATATCATTGTATCCATGCTTCAGACAAAGTCAGTCTAATCACCTTCTCATGGCAATGTCCAAAGAGTCTCAGATGTGATCTGAACTGAACCAATATTCACCAAGAACACTGTTGCAGTCTGCATGGTCTGTAGGTCTACAGCACCGACTCTCCAACAGCACTCCCTCCCTGTGACTTCCATTACCGAGAAGAACAGGAGTTGTATTGCTGTGGAAAAGAATGATTTTCATTTATATTTTAACATTTGTGATCACTGGGATATGGGTACAGTCACAACAGTTAGGAGACATTTGGATAAGTACAGGAAAGGTTTGGAGGAAGATGGGCCAGGTAGTTGAGACGAGTTTAATTTGGGATTATGGTCAGCATATACTGGTTGGACCGAAGGGTCCATGACACGCTAAAATGCTTTACAGCTGAAGAGCCAAACACAGCCCCTGGAGTAACGTGGAAACATAGCTATCAGCTTGTTTTCAGCAAACTCTCTCAAACAGCAATGTGATAACGACTAAACAATCTGTGTTTGTGATATTGATTGTGGGATAAATGTTAGCCAGAACATTGAGGATAGCTGCTCTGCTCTTCATCAAAGTAGACTATTTTACATTCACATGAGATGGCTGATGGCACCTTGATTCAAGATCTTCTCTAAATGATGGCACCTTCAACAATTCAGCAACTGCTTGGTACTGCAGTGAAGTATCGGTCTTGATTCTTGTGTTGATGTCTTGGAATTGGACTTGAAGTCACACCCTTCAGACCTTGAAGAGTTCTGTCATCTCAAACTTTTCCACCAATTCCCATTCCAGCTGATCTTGGACAGACACTGTTATTCATTCACTACTGCTGATCAAAGTATTGCACCTTGTTTGATTCTGTACTAAATTCAGAAGTGGCCTAGCAAGCCACTTGGAGTGCAAAGATAATCTCAGTTTCTCTCCTGTACTGTAGGCTATCTTTGTAATCTCATGCTCTCCTGTCTTCATTACCCCCACCCTCCAACAACTAGTGTGAGTAGCTTACGGATTTCATCCTCAACATGACTGAGACCATCCAATCGGTTACCTTCGCTACTTTCTTCTCTTTTGCTAGTTCACCAGGGCCAAACTTCCTCTAAAGTTCTCTGTGCTCTCACCCTGAACAGGATCTGTCTGTCTGTCCATGTGTCTCTCTCTCTCTCTCTCTCTCTCTCTCTCTCT
>NC_057711.1:142309598-142343532 GCF_004010195.1 Chiloscyllium plagiosum | reverse complement strand
CGATCCGACTTCTTTCTCTGTGTCTGTGTGTATGTCTCTCTCTCTCTCGGCTCTCTCTCTCTCCTCATCATGTCCATGCGATCCATTTTATTTTCCTTCAACCATCTTTCCACTATGTGCTGACAAATCAGCTTCTCTTCTTGATCCCATGTTAAATTATCCGACCATTAAGGTTGCTCTCATTGCTCTTTCCCCTTTTCTTTCAATCTGCCTCCATCACCCTTCTTACGTCGAAAAGGCAACATTGAACCCACTTATTCCTGGAAAATGTAACCTCATTTCCAACCTCGCTTTCCTCCCCATGCTCCTTGCATATATTTTTGCCTCCAATATCTGAGATCAGCATTCTCAGAACGTTTGAAATATACCAATCTGGTTTCTTCCCAAGGTTCAGCAACTCTTATCACAAATTACTATTGTCATAATCTGGACAACATCCAGGCTTGGACTGATAAATGGCAAGTAACATACCACACCACAAATGCCAGGCAATGACCTTCTCCAAGGAGAATCTAATAATTGCCTCTTAATGTTCAATGGCATTACCAGTACTGAATTCCCCACTGTCAAAATCCAAGCATTTACTATTGACCAGGACTGAAATAGTCTGACCATATAAAACTGGACTAATCAAATAAATACTGTGTCTACAAGAACAGGTTGAATGCTAGGGATTCTGTAGTAAGTAATGCACTTCTTGTCTGCCCGAAGCCTGTCCACCACCTGAAGTTACAATATGATGTAATACCTCTTGCCTAAATGATGTAACTCCAACAACATTGAAGAAACTCAAATCTACCCAGGACAGAGCAGCTCACTTAACTGGCACAGTATCCTCCACCTTCAACATTTATACCCTCGACCAATGACATACAGTGGTAACAGTATCTACCATCTACAAGATACACTCCAGTTACTCTGGAAGGCCTCGCTTCCAAACCCATGACCTTGACCATCATGAAAGACCAGGGCAGCAAACCAATGCAAACACCACTACCGACACATTCTCCTCCAAGTTTTACACTGTCCTGAACTTGGAAATATGTCACCATTCCTTCATTGTCATTTGCTCTAAATCCTGGAGTGTCCTTCCAAACAGGACAGTGGATGTCTCTACAAATGAAGGATAGCAGCAGTTTAAGAAGGCAGTTCACCATCACCTTCTCCAAAACAACTAGGGACAGGCAATAAATGCTGCCCGCATCGATGACACCCATAAACAAATACTCTTTTAAAAATTTCAGACTGCTTGTCATGCATTCAGTTCTTAATTATCAGAATTTTCCTCCAACTAAATATTGAGAAGACTAAAATCATTTTCAGTACCCCATCCCAGCATTTCTTTCCCTCGGACTCCCTTCCTGTTCCTGACCACTGTCCATGGCTGAACCAGTCTGTTTTCAATCTTAGTCATACTTGACCTTGACCACATACCCACACCAATACTAAGATCGCCTCCTGTAGATCCACCTCTGTAACATTGCTGAACCCTGCACCAGCCTCAGCTCATCTGCTGTTGAAACATAACTTTACTACCACTGGACTTCAAATACCCTCCTATCTGACCTCCTGCATAAACTGAGGTTCTCCAAAATTCTCCTGCTCATGTCTTAACTTGCACCAAGTTAAAGGCACCCATCACCTTAGCAGCACTCTGATCTACATTGACTCTCAAGTATCATCGCAAGTTTAAATTCTTTATCTCTGCGGTTCAGTTCATCAGCCCTGAATACCTCTGAGTTGGAAGTAGTGTAGTGCTAAAGGAGTACCTCACTGTCAGAGATTATGGTTTTAATAAATTGGTGGCTCAGTGGTTAGCGCTGCTGCCTCATAGTGCTAGGGACCCAGGTTCAACTCCCAGCCTTGGGTGACTGTCTGTGTGGAGTTTGCATGTTCTCCCCATGTCTGCATGAGTTTCCTCCCACAGTCCAAAGATGTGCAGGTCAGTGGAATTGGCCATGCTAAATTGCCTATGATGTCAGGTGCATTAATCAGGGGTAAATATAGGGTAGGGGAATGGATTCGTAATAATCCTGACTATTGCTCACTTTGTAACTATTTCCTCCATCCATAAATTTTCTGCCTCGCTTCCTTCCTTTAAAGTATTCCTTAGCCAAGACTTTGACCTTCTTCCTGATAATTCCCTTAAGTTGGTCAGTGTCAAAGTTTGCTTACAGACATTCCTGTGAAAGGAATTTTACTAATTTTACTGCAGTAAAGCTGCTATGTAAATGCAGCTGCTTTTCTTGTTATGGTTTTTATCAAACTGTGATTTTTTTGTTTCCTTGCCACTCACTTTCCAGCACTGCTCTCTCTTTTCCCTGCTTTACCCAGTGTGTCTATGACACTCTGGGTCACTAAGTCATTATGGCCTGTGTGACACTGCATTCGAATTGGGATACCTAAGGCTGATCATAAATTTAGTTTTGGCCATTTCTACTCATAGCGGAAAGTTGAAAACTCTTCCAGAATCAATTGCAACATCCAATTTGGATCACCTTCCTCAGTTGCAATGAGCCTCAGGTAAATGGATAGGAGGATGGGAGGTCACAGAGTCACATGACATGGAATCAGACCCTTTGGGGTCAAACCCAGGTCCCTAGCGCTGTAACCACTGAGCCACCGTGCTGCTAAATTGTCTAATGCTGACCAGTATTCCAATATAAACCAGCCCCATTTACCTGATTTGATGGGAGATTGTAACTTGACAGAGGCCGGGAATCAGGCTCGACATAAATATTGCCTTAGGGATTCTATGACAGGCATTAGGCCCCTTATTTTCATGTGCAAGAGGCCTAATCTGCTTTAGACAGACACTATAGTTGTCTAAGCAATTGTCAATACCAATACACATGGTGCTTGTATCCCGAGCAGTGTAGGGCTGTGACATTATGCTCTTTAAGTCTCGTTTTACATCATTAAAATAGAGGCAATCAGGTCTACTTTCTACCTAACGGCTCCTGAGGTTTCCTCACACTAATCTGACCACACTTTCTCCTACATTTCATGTACCTCCTAACTTGCATTTAAATCTGGCCTTTTTCGCTTTTTCTATTTTTCTGCCTACTTCAAAATAATCAGTTACACCGGGTTCGTTTTCTGAATAGCCCTCTTAATGTATTTGAGCAGTTTCACATTGATATAATAAAATGGTGTAGTGTCATAATATTAATATCCTACATTTCCTGTCACTAATGTTCATGCATATTGAATCTCAAAGCTTCTCTCTTAAGGATATATTTAGCCTCTGACGAATAGTCAGCTTCTCACAGGCTAACAAAGCAACCCCTCCCCCAACTTGTTCAACCCATCTACACTATGCACTTGTGTGGACACTCCACATCACATTGAGTAAAACACACATACTGTTTCCCAAATTCAAGAGAAGTACTTCCACCGTGCAGCACTAAAGGTGAACCTTGTACCTTCCAATGTCTGATGAGCGTTTTCTGTTCATGTTTTCATTCAATTAGTTTTGAAGCTTATGTCATCTCAGTGACAGATGGATTTGAGTGTAGGTAACACACATTAATGCAGGAAGCAATAGAGATGTGTCAAATGAAGGGTATTTATCAATAAAGTGAGATGATTCATAGTATGCTTCAGGCAATGTGAAGCAGTTATCAGTAATGCTAACCAATGATCAAAATGCATCTTGAGAGCCATTTTGAAACCCTTATTATCGTCTTCTATGGATTATGCCAGATGTGAAGAATGGATGAAGTTTTGGGAACCTTATCTGAACAATTGCATTGATTGAGTGGAGAATAGAGATGATTGTCAGACTCTCCCGTTGTGAGAAGGGATTCACAAAACTCAGCTCGTTTGTGCAGGAATGGAGAAGTCCTGATCTAGAATGTCAAAAGGGCTGATAGACATTGACTATGCTGATGGAAACATGAGGTAGAAATTTCTGCTCCTTTAAGCAATGTGGACAATGGCGAGAAAGTTGGGAAATATAACGAGACTGAAAAGAAATGGAATCTCAGTGTTGAGAAAATGTTGTCTGCTTTTCGTCTTAAAATTTAAATGGTGATTTCAGAGCCTCACTATCAAGTGTTGACTACCTTATTACAATGCATCCGTCCCTCATCATCAGCTTAACATGCCTCATTTATTGTCAATTCTCGCCTACTTCTCGGAGGAACGAGACAGAGGCAGTTTCTAACATGAAGGCCTGAGGAGTGGCCAGCAGCAGTAGCTTGCTCCTCGCCTGTCCCACCCTTTATCAGACTCTGCCTTCATTCCAACATCCCTGGATGCTTCCAGGACATTGTCTTCCTCCACCCTTCAAGTATCCAAGGCAATATCAGCCACCGATCAACTTCACTGCAATATCATGGTTGTTCTCAGGCTCAATCTCACATCACTTCAGCCCTTCACAGCTTCACTTTGGAGCTTAGAGACACCTGCAATTGGTTTCTGCTAGGTGGGTTTGCACACAAGGACATGCACACATCTCATTGCATCTGCACAGGGTATGTCTTATTATGGTGCTTAGCTTCATTTCTCAGCATTCGCCCACGGCACTTACTTGGAGGCTGCAGTCTCTGTGGCTTGCATTGGTGTTTAATGCAAAAGGAGAGGAAGGTAGCTGGTCATGACTCAGGGCAATGAACAGCCAACAGGGTTAGCATGCTTCTGTAGGGCACCATGCTATGTCAATGTCACACCTTCAGCATGTGCCAACAGCTTACATGGCAAATTCAGCACATGTGCCCAACCAAATGGTCACACCTGTAAATCAAAGGGGAGAAGTGCTTACAAAGGTCAAGAGGGACGACGGTCAGTCAGGGGTACCACCACAGTCAAGAGGGCAGGCCTTCAGTCAGGTGCGTGATTCTACCAGAGTCCGGGCGACTGCGTCTTTCTAGTCTCAGAATTGGGTCACAGTCAATCCTGCAGTCTGGGGATTACATACAACTCGGTCAGTGTGTTTTGGAGGCATCACTATAGGGGCTGGCCAATTTCCCTGCACTGAGAGGATGGGAAGGATTGAGTATGATGGAAGGTAATGGTAGATGCAGGAACAGAGGAGGTTGTGAGTCCCCAGTGAGTAAGGATGAAATAACTCCGCAGAGGCTGGTATCCAATGACCAAGTCTCCCTTTATTTATATGTGGAGAGGCCTTGACACCAATCCAGCTCCCTCAGGGCTAACTCTCAGAGTGAACAGGATGTCTGACACTCCTGTTCTTTTTCAAAATATCATGATCACCTTTTATTCTGCAGGTCACCATGAGAACATTATATCGTTTAATAACATCTCATTTATTTGCTTATTGCTACCAAAATATTGTTGTGAAAGTGGCAACTATGCTCCTGTTCTTTTTTTTTTGTGTTTTTTTTTCCTTTTTTATTTTTTCCCCAGCACCCATGTTGGTGCTCCTGTTCTTATCTGTCAGCCAGGAATCCCTAACTGGACCAGATCAACAGCCCCAATCAAGGAGCTCGACTTCTGTGAGGTCCACCTGCTGACCTCGTTACAATCATGACAGAGGGCAGGAAGGGTCAGTAGTTTGAAAGGATGTGGTGGGTGAGATATGTTGAGTGGATATGTTGAATGCAATCCTGAGAGATTCAGTCTCAGAGTCTTGGTGAGAGACATGTGCTGTACCAGAATTAGAGTCAGTAATGTCAGCTCTGCAAGTTTGAGGGAGGAGAGAGAACATGGTGGCACTCTTACCCTTGTGAATCATTCACCTTCTTCCTGCCCCAAAGGATATTGTGTTTTAACTGGGTCACAAAAATGATCTGGTCTGCTATTTGGTCCAGGTTGGCTGGGTCTGGTGGGGTGTCCAGGTTGGCTGGGTCTGGTGGTGTCCAGGTTGGCTAGGTCTGGTGGCGTAGCATCCTTTGCTGGTCAGTCAGATATGGCACTGACCTCCACTATGTAACAATGCTGTGGCTTTAAGAGGTTAGAGTCAAGATCAGTGGTGCTGGAAAAGCACAGCAGATCAGGCAGCATCCGAGGAGTGCTTTCCCAACACCACTAATCTTGACTCTGATCTCCAGCATCTGCAGTCCTCACTTTCACCCGCTTTGAGAGGTTACTCTGTCCTTTTTTTAAGAGAGGTTTTAAATCGGAGATGATGAGCTGTCTATGTGGAAAGCCAGGAAAGTAAACAGCTTATGAGGCCTTGGTTTTTTTTAAAAGTTGGAAAATAAAAGCAACCTGGCTGGGTGTGGCCAGCTCTCACAAACCAGGCTTTCTAGTTTTCAGGTTTTTAGCTTTGCGATTCAGTGGCAGTTGCTATTGGAGTTTCAATATGGTTGGAAGTTGAAGTAAAGGTCTCCTGCCTGCTACTCTGAATTTTCACGATTTCTTTTCTATCTTTGTGCTGTTGGATTGCATGTGAAAAAAAATCGGATTTCTGAATTTGCCTTTTTGGCAAGGGGTGTGTTTGTGGGATGGTACTATATTGGAACAGTTAATTAGTAATAGTTTATCAATTATTCTGTTAAGTTATACAGTCAAATTATTCTAAATTTCACTTTGTGTCCTTTATATTTTAACTGTAGTGTTAAATAAATTGTATTTTACTTAATATCGAGTAGTTTGACCAGTCGATTTGCATGTGGAACACAGCACCTCACATTTGCCTTTAAAATAAGAAAAAGGTAGGGTCTTAATATATTTTGAGGGGCTCTAGTCTGGTCCATAACAACTACCCCACCCCATATACCAGCATCTCCAGCTGGTGAAAGGACGAGGTAACCTGCCTTTCTGTGTGATGTCATCAGTGAAATTGGTTAAGTACACTACGTGAAGGGCAGTTCCTAGCCTTCAACATCTTATATCATATTTTTCTCCAAGGTGAAATGGAAATGACATAAACCAACTCCCAACAAAAGCGAATGACGTATCAAAGGAGTTCAAGTTATCTGCTGAGAACAGGATTGGGGATTAAATTGGTTGATATATCCAATGCTTCTTAAAACATAATGGGTGTGAAATTGGTTTTTAAGGTAGCCCATTTGAACTCAATAGGAAAAAGAATTATTATTCATTCTTTTGTTTACTTTATCCTACTGCTGAAGGGCAGTTTAGGTCTCCTTGGGTTCCTCTGTGGCTGGAACAGAGAGCAAATGGGAAGAGATTAGAAAGTGGAGAGGTGGTCTGATTAATATCAATAAAATAGTTTACAGAAGTGGGGAAGGTAGATCACATGATCAGGCAGGATGCAAAAGGATGAATTGAACTTCATGGGCCAAATAACTATTTCTTACTCCTTTGTTTGAGGATTTCAGGGATGATATTGGTCTTGGACCAAAGCAAAAAAAAATGTCAAAACAGAAACTACTGAAGAAACTCAACAGGTCTGGCAGCACCTGTGGAGAGAAAGCAGACCGAATGATTTGAGTTCAGTGATCCTTCTATGGAACTCTATTAGAAAATGGCAGCCTGTTTTGCACTTTTCCTGATTTTCATTGTAATCAAGGCAATAAAACAACATGTAAAAGGGATACTGCCTCCCCAACTACGTACTCATACCCAAAATTTATCTCATGTCCTTTAAGTATTTGACATTATGTAATGAGTTATCAGTCCCTCACTCCATGAAGTACAATGGCCTCAGGAAACCACATATAATGAACTGTGTGCAGTGACACTATGCTTCTTTACAGGAGGATATGAGAGATTTTCTTCCGAGTATCCAGAATTTTGTGTTAAAGCGAAAAGTCCATCTGGAATCTTGTCACCATCCAACGTTGAGACACCGGGAACAAGTTTAAGTGCCTGTGGGACTCCCCTCCATGACCAGGTAAAATCAGCTTCTCTGTACTCATTCTCTTTTACTTAATTGCTCTCTTTTTTTGCAGTGATAACATGGGGGGGGACCCTTACAATACCTAATTTGCTATGAATATTCCTATCTTTTGACTAGTTCATTAATAACTTTCGATGAAATCAGAGATTGCTGGAAATGTTTCTTAGGTTAAGCAGCATCTTTGGAGAGAGGGAGAGACAGCGTTGACATTTGAAACATTAGATTTCCAGCCTCCCCAGAATTTTACTTTTCTACCAATAGTCTGTCCTTATTTGCAGCTTGTGGTTACTCACACATGTGTTAATAGTGATGGCTGTCTATCCAGATGCAAGCTGCTGCAGTTGTAGGAATCTAAAATCCAAACACAGATTGGTGGAAATATTTAACAGGTCCAGCAGCATCTGTGCAGAGAACATTAATGATCCAGGTCAATGATCATCCATCAGTATTTTTAAATGATCACGCTTCCCAAAGCTAAAAGGAGAAATTTCATTTTTTAGCACTTTTCCCAACCTCAGCAATCCCAAAGATCTTTGCACCAATGCAAGAAACCCAGCAGTCAAAACTGCACACACAGCAAGTGGCGGCATGTAATAATGACAGAATCTGTTCTAGTGTTGGTTGATGGATAGATTTTGGCCAGATGACTGCAGTATTCTGCTCACCATGGTTTCAGCAGGAGTGGGAATAGAAGGTATAATGGGTGACTAGCTTTCACACCCACCCCAACTCCTGTACCATAAAATAGGATGACCCCCCTGTCACTTTTACATAAACATTGAATGATGAGATGGAAATGTGTTGCTGGAAAAGCGCAGCAGGTCAGGCGTGACTAGCTTTCACACCCACCCCAACTCCTGTACCATAAAATAGGATGACCCCCCTGTCACTTTTACATAAACATTGAATGGCCAATTGAACCTCGTTTCCAAGTCAAGTGCTCCAGTATCATACTGCCTACACTGTAATGTGGGTGAGCGGACAGAGGGGGAAGGCTGTTTCTAAAATAAATTTATGGAAGAGGTTAAGGAAGGCACATCATTGAAGCAAACCCCATTGTGCCCAAGACCCTACTTTTTGTTCTTGCCATCCTCCCCTGGCTGCCAAAACCTGTCCTTCCCATCGCCTTTAAACTCCTTCCCAGGTTCACCGAACCCTCCCCGTCCAATCCTCCAGCTCTTTTGCCTGGTTTCATCTTGGGTGTCGAGTTACAGCAGGGCCCGCCACTGAGTTCTGGATTTACTCAAATTGTAAGGACTGATTGGTTGGCAGCTCTCAAGGGCAGCTCTCGAGGAAACCAAACGTAAACTTAAGGAACGGTTCGCCGAGCATCACAGCCAGGCCCACAGGAGCCATCTGGACCTCCCAATCACCGCCCATTTCAATTCCCCCAACCACTCCCTCTCCAACATGAGCCTCCTTGGCCTCCTCCATTGCCACAATGAACCAAACTGCAAATTGGAGGAACAACACCTCATCATCTGCCTGGGCAGCCTACAGCCCGGAGGACTCTACATCAGGTTCTCCAGTTTCAAATAACCACCCTTCCCATCCCCTGAATCTCTTCCCTGCCCTTGCATCTCTCCCTCCCTCCATCCACTGCTCCCTGCCACCAACTGGATTTGTTCCTCCTATCGACCAGTCAGGTCATACCCTCTACCTGTCTTCACCTATCCCCACTTCACCACCCTTCCCCCACCTCCCCCTTTATCTGCAGCTCCCCCCACACCCACCCCCAGTCCTGAAGAAGGGTTACACCCAAAACATCAACTTCTCCACCTCCTGAATCTACCTGGCTTGCTGTGCTCTTCCAGCCACTTGCCTGTCTACTGAAGGGTAGGGCATGCTTGGTCTATCTACCTCTCTGCTCATTGAGCGCCACTGTCAACAGATGGCTTCTCCTAACCCTGTCAGCTAGTATCTGACATCCAGACCCACAGAGAACCACCCCCCCACCGCCTCCACTCTTTTCCTGATAGTGCCATGGGGACTTTAATACCACACAGAGGGAGGGAACAGCCAACCCTGGTTTGACATCTCATCACTATGAACAGGGTAGCATTTTTTATTGATTGTCAGGGCAGATCATATGCTAATGAAGTGGGACTCAGATGCACAGTCCTTATGACTCAGAGCTGAGAGTGCTATTACTGAACTAAAGCTGATGCCTGACTCATAAACTGGGGTGGAGGGAGAGGCGAAATAACACTGACAGTTTTAATCTAGGCGTAAATGCATTCCACTCCACTGAGGCCACAAGATAACTAAAGCTGTTCTCCTTTACCGATTTTGAAATGCATGTTGTAGAAATAGGAAATGAAAAGAGATTCTCGCTAAATAATAATGCCCTGGTCTCCCTCAATCCTTTATAGTGGTGGTTTCAGCATCGTAAGTGTTTACATTTGTTCCTTTTTTTGAATTAAATACTGAGAAGCCAATATGAAGTAGAGATGCACAAGCAGCCAGCAGGAAACTAGAAGGTGCTGAACAGATTCCTGTCTCAGGGAATGTGACCAGAATTTTCAATTAACATTATGCAACATAACAGTTATCACCAGGTGTCGATGTGATGAAGGGCTTATGCCCAGAACATCGATTCTCCTGCTCCTCGGATGCTGCCTGACCTGCTGTGCTTGTCCAGTGCTCTTTCCAGTTTATTGCTTTTTACTCTTTTCCCTCAAACCTTCTGCTAGACTGTAAGAAGCCAACTGGGTCTGGAGAGAGAACGTTTCCAAGGTGTCAGATTGCGTGATGTCATAATGTAGTGACACAATTCTGGCACCATCAAATACTCTTTACGGGGATTACTGACATCAATGTCCAGTTGTTGGACAGTTGCCTCTACATTTCAGCAGGTATCTGGCAGGGTAAAGGAACAGGGAGAAGGCAGATTTTAAAATCCAAAAGGCAGTCCCACTGTCACCATCTCCCCACTTACCATTTGTCTGCAGGATGTAGAGAAACCAAGCAGGCTGTACATATCCCACAGTGTACCCCACAGCATAAGTCTGAGACTGAGTGGTTAACACTGAAAAGTCTCACAGCAACCCCTAGCCACTATCTTGCCAATTCTTACCAAATGTAAAGCAGTGATCTCGGTACATCTAGCCGGATGTGATCAATAATGTAAAAGTTCTTAAATTTTTCTTTTAAAGAGTGTCCAGCACTTTTCAGTTTTATGTTATACGATTAGGGGATTTGGCTTCTTTGGTGCAATCACCCCCATCTTTGTGTGATCTGATCGGATTCTCCTTCTGGAGGGTCAGGCAAGCTGAGGTGAAGGAGAGAGACTCAAGAATGAGGCAAAGCCATTCCCAATTGCACAAAAATACAGGTAAAGGGACTGAGCAGGTTTTTGAAGAGTCTGCTGGATTCAGGAATAAGGGTTTAAGAACATAAAAAGGAAAATAGGCCATTCAGCCCAAGAGCATGTTTCACTACTCAGATTTTGGCTAATTTGTGCTTTAATTCCATTTTACGCAGCTTTACCTAATACCTTTACAAGTCCTATCCAACTAAAATCCGTCAATCTCAATCTTGAAAGTTTCAATGGATTCAGCAACCAATGTTTTGAGAAATGAGAGCTCAAGATAAAAATTGCCAAAGCTGATTGTACCTGTGCCTGACCAACATTTGATAACGAGACATTACAAACTGAAAAGATACTGCTCATCATATTGTAACCTAGGCCTGCCTGAGACCGAGGGATTATGAGGTCAGGTCAACCTGGATCTTCCTTTATTAAATGTGGAACTGCTGCTGTCTATTCTCTGATATTCCATGGTTGTGTGTTAGTGCTTCTGTTGTAATATGACATTGTTACACCTCAGGTCCTATTGCGCCATAGGCCTTGCTTGTGAGCTGTATGTAATGAAGAATTAAGGGCCACTGCAGAAAGTGAGCTGTATAGATTGTGTTTGTCACCACGGTTGTCACTATTTTGAAAATGGCTTGTATAAATTGATTTGTGTATTTAAATATAGGGAGGCCCAGTGGAAATTCTTCCTTTTCTCTACCTTGGAAGTGCGTATCATGCATCTAAAAAGGACACACTCGATGCTATGGGGATTACAGCTCTCTTGAATGTCTCCTCTAATTGTCCAAACCATTTCGAGGATCATTATCAATATAAATGCATTCCAGTTGAGGACAACCAGAAAACAGACATCAGCTTCTGGTTCATGGAAGCAATAGAGTACATCGGTAAGATACAGATTTCTAACTTAATGTTCCTCAATGTTTACTGCTTGGTATCTCAGAATCCTTTACTCACTTGCTTTTACTTAATAGTCAGTGTTTACACTAAGTAAAAACCAAAAAACAGCGGGTGCTGTGAATCAGAAACAAAAACAGAAATTGCTGGAAAAGCTCAGCAGGTCTGAGGAACGGTCACTCGATCCGAAACGTTAACTCTGACGTCTTTTCACAGGTACTGGCAGACCTGCTGAGCTTTTCCAGCAACTTCTGGTTTTGTTTCGGTCAGTGTTTACATGTTGGGGGACTGTTTCTGGACTCGTTTCTCGTTCCAAACTAAAAGGAAGGTGTTACTTTAAATATCCCCGAAGCAGACCTTCAGCACACAACTGGGTCCGTTTCGAAAACAGAATGAAAATCAAATGGTGTTCTCACTCCTCTGCTTCCAAATTGTGATCAAATCCTCTCAGTATATGAATTGCGGGGAACAAATTTATAAAAAGTATCGATTGTGGCTCATTGTCGTATAGAGCTGGAAGCCTTCCTGTCCTCAATGTTTAATTTATGTTTCAAAACAGAACTGTAGTGGGACTAAAATCATAAAGGATCTGGAACGTGTTAATTGTGGACTGACTGATGTAGTTCTGAGTGATGTAGTTCTGAGTGATGATGGTGCCATTTTCATCACAACATTGTGCCTGAATGTTGACCAGTTCAGGTAGTGGTTTTAGGAAACATTGCAAGCGATTCTCAGCCACATGTTGCTTAATGAGAATTTGGCATTTTTTAAAGGCCGGCCAGATGTGGGTTTTAAGGTGAAAATATTTCCCATTTAATGTGCTCCCGGCTGTAGATGCTCCAATAATTCTGGCTGCAACCCTAAATGCGTGTTCCTCTCTAACTGAGATTTACACAAATCCTCCTCTCCCAATCAGCCACCGCTCTATCGTGTTGCCTACTCCCTTTGGAGTGACACACTGCCCACCACTCTCCTGATGTGCATCCCAGTCCAGAATCAATCCCCTGTTAGTCCAGTTTCTACAAGGATATGGAAGGTTAAGTGACTGAGGCACCCTCAGAATTGAGGAGGTTGTGTATTTTGAATGTGTTATATTCCACTGATTGTGTGTGTTATTGACCACAATTATCATTCTGTGACATATTCATATCTTTGAGCGTGTACATGTTAAGAAAGAAAGAATGAATGTGAACAGCAATATGTGGGGGCCAGGAGGGAATGGGCTAAACTTACTGCACAGAGCGCTGTTTGTTTGCCAGCGGTGGCAGAGAGAGAACTGTGAGGATTCCGAGCCCCTGGCTCCATTTATCTCAGGTGGGGAAGCTGCTGCCTGCAAAACAGGCCACTGGATTGAGGCATCATCATTGGTCTGGGTCAGGCACTGGGAAGGGGGCAGGAGAGAGAGATCTCAGACATGAAAGGTAGCAGCCCAGATCAATTCAATGTCCTCTGAGGATGAAGAATTCAATACTTAGCCTCTGATGGCCATCTTTGTTCCCTCCCCCATCACCCCCCACCTCCCTAAGAATATAAATTATTCACAATAGTTGCAAACAAAGACATTTGGACTTGAACGTTACACCGCTTGCAAGAAAATTCAACTTGCACGATTGTAATCATCATAGTTTGCAGATAAAACCCTCATCAAATATACAGCCCACAGATAGTGCAAACAACATGAAATTCTCTGTAGAACATGCTTCACTCTGATTGGCATATAACAAGCACCAGGACATGGCCTTGGTGCTGGTGAGAAAGGCCCTTTCTGTCACATGCCTCCTATATGCCTGGAGGATGCCTGCACATCGTGGCTGTTGTCCACTTCCTTGCGGTATGTATGTATCTTTGCAAAGAAGATCTGGAGAGAAACCCCGTGGTCCCTTTAGCTGGGCTTCATCCTGAGCAGCTCTGTGATGCTGGACTCTGTGCTGTACGGATAATTCCCAGGGATCTCCACTGGTGCAAATGTCCATGGTGCTTGAAGGACTATCCTTTCAGAGAAAGATACATTCTGATTTGCTGGTCTTCCGGTGCAGGAATTCTCCTTGACCAAATGTTGCAGACGGCCACAATCTGATGCTCAGGACTACACGCTGAGGGACTGACTCAGGCCTCCGCAGGATGTTGTCAAGGTCCAATGGGGAAAGCTCGGTGTCTGATGTATAGGTGTACTGCACATAAACAGGCCCTTTGGCCCAACTCTTCCATGCCGACTAGCTTTCCTAAACTGAATCACAGACAATTATAATTATTGCCAGCATTTTTATAATTACGTTTGGAAAATGTTTTTACAATATGATCACTGAAAGCTTGTATTTGTGATTTATTGGTACAAGATAAATCAGACTTTCAATTCCAAACATAGGTGAATGGGACAAGTTCAGTTTAGGATACCTGATCAGCATAGATGAGTTGTGCCAAAGGGTCTGTTTCTGTGCTGTATGACTCGATGACTAGTCCCATTTGTCTGCTTTTGGCCAATATCCCTCAAACCCTTTCCAATTAATGTACCATACACTGTAAGGCCTGACACTGGAAATCCCCTCAGATAGTCTGCCTCAAAGCATATATGTTGTAAATCAAGTCTGTCAAAAAAGAGATACATTCTTGGTCACATTGCCGAGGTGCTTTGGACACTTTAGAAAAGGAGCCTGCCCATATTATTGGTTTTATTAGGAGAGGTGATGGCCCAGTGGTATTATCTGGCTGACATATGACTCCAGACCCACAGCAATGTGGCCGAATCTCAAC
The DNA here is from genome assembly GCF_004010195.1 of Chiloscyllium plagiosum. NCBI lineage: Eukaryota > Metazoa > Chordata > Chondrichthyes > Orectolobiformes > Hemiscylliidae > Chiloscyllium > Chiloscyllium plagiosum. The sequence goes on along the minus strand of NC_057711.1, from coordinate 142,328,797 downwards.
TGCCCTCTGAAATGGTCCAGCAAGCCACTCAGTTCAAAAGCAACTAGGGATGGGCACTATATGCAGGCCAGCCAGAGAAGCCTACATCCCAAGAGTGAGTACATAAAAAGGGAGGTAAAGCTGCTAGCCATTACTGCCAGCTATAAACACTTTAAACTGACTCCAGTGAAATCTGCTCAGTGACCAAACTACGGTAATCCACATAATTGAAATGATGGTGTCACTAACGACCTTTGCATCTGGAGGTGTAACTGCAGGGAGGCCAAGTTTGGAGGAACACAGAGGCCTAGTTGAGTTGTAAAGCTAGAGAAGGGTGTGCTGTGGCTAAGGAGGTATTTAAAAACAAGAGTAAGAATTTTAGGATTGAGCCATTGCCAGACTTGGAGTCAACATAGGTCAGTGAGGATTAAATGGGACTTGTTGTGAGTTAGGATAATGGGAACAGAGCTTTAGATAATTTCAAACTTGTAGAGGATGCTTAGTGGGAAACCAGCCAGGAGTGTTTGGAAGAGTTGAGTCAAGATGTAACAAGGGTGTGGATGAGAGTTTCGGTAGCAGATGAGATAAGGCAGATATGGAAATCTCCATCTATGGAGAGCATTCAGGCTTTGCCAATAAGATGCTATGTTTATATATAACATCAAATAATGGCCAGGGAAGGTAATGGATTCGGTGAGGTGAGTAGAGAAGACCGCTTTTGGAGAGGCCAAAAACAAGGGCTTCAGTCTTGGTAGGATTCTGGTGTGAAGTCAATTGAAGCCAAACAGCTACTGACTGAACATGTCACTGGTAATATTTTGCAGCAGCACTTTTATATATTCCAGCTGGGTTTTTGAGTTGGCTTTTCATATCTGTCCAGTACCTTTCATTTGTAAACTAAACCATTCATCTGCTTCCTATTCCTCTTAGACAAATAATTTATTGATCATTTTTTAAAAAATGCCAGGCAATCAAAATGTTGTTTAGATTGTGAAATAAGGATTCAAAGCAGAAATACTCACTGCAGAAGAAATTCATTGAGTTGCTTGGGCCTGTTCTGCCATTTAATTAGATTATGACTGATGTTTACTTCAATTTCAGTTACCCGTATTTGCACTGTATCCTTCAAATCCCACATGCAAAAATCTTATCTCAAAGGTCTACAAGTCTCAATGAAAAGAGAAATTAATCAATGTCTAAGTTTAAGTATCAGAATGGGCCCATATCTGCAATTGCAGCCTTCAGTTTTTAATTTTTGTGAATAAATAGATACTTATTGATAACGTTTCATTTAATTCCCATAAGCATTTGGCTAAACAATCAGTAACCATTGACTTGCTCTATATTTTCTTTTGAACAATTGGAATCGAAATATAATTAATAGTTAGATATTCTTGTAACCATGGAGATCCCAAAATATTTTCCACACTAATTCACTTTCAAAACTTCCTTACAGCATTGTGTAGCCCATCTGGCTGGGGCGAGGGCTTTAATCATTCATGTTTCTGTGTGACACACAGCAGCAAACTGTGAGAATTAAGAGTGGGAAGGAGTCCTTCCTGCAAGTTAATATTTGAAGATAATATTCAGATGATGTCATTTCACTTCAATCTTTTGACAGATCAAGGTCACGGTAGAATTAGGAAATGAAACAATTGAAGAGGCAAGGTTTAGAAGGATCCATGACTTCTGATTCGACTAACTGTGAAGGATAGGCGAATAAATAACCCTTGTACCAAACTGCATGATATTTCACATCTCACATACATTTTAAAAAGGGTTGCTTAAGTTTTCTTTAGATAAGAAAGGTAAAATTAAATAGTTAAGGAACTGGTTGCCTCGCAAGTGTGTGTGTATGTGAGGTGTGAGTGTGTGTGGGCCTGTGCTGAGAGTGAGTGAGTGCGGGCCTGTGCTGGGAGTGAGTGCGGGCCTGTGCTGGGAGTTAGTGCGAGCCTGTGCTGGGAGTGAGTGCGAGCCTGTGCTGGGAGTGAGTGCTGTGCTGGGAGTGAGTGCGAGCCTGTGCTGGGAGTGAGTGCGAGCCTGTGCTGGGAGTGAGTGCAGGCCTGTGCTGGGAGTGAGTGCGGGCGTGTGCTGGGAGTGAGTGCGGGCGTGTGCTAGGAGTGAGTGTGTGTGGGCGTGTGCTGGGAGTGAGTGAGTGCGGGCCTGTGATGGGAGTGAGTGCAGGCCTGTGCTGGGAGTGAGTGCGAGCCTGTGCTGGGAGTGAGTGCGAGCCTGTGCTGGGAGTGAGTGCAGGCCTGTGCTGGGAGTGAGTGCGGGCGTGTGCTAGGAGTGAGTGTGTGTGGGCGTGTGCTGGGAGAGTGAGTGCGGGCCTGTGCTGGGAGTGAGTGAGTGCGGGCCTGTGCTGGGAGTGAGTGAGTGCGGGCCTGTGCTGGGAGTGAGTGAGTGCGGGCCTGTGCTGGGAGTGAGTGAGTGCGGGCCTGTGCTGGGAGTGAGTGAGTGCGGGCCTGTGCTGGGAGTGAGTGAGTGCGGGCCTGTGCTGGGAGTGAGTGAGTGCGGGCCTGTGCTGGGAGTGAGTGAGTGCGGGCCTGTGCTGGGAGTGAGTGAGTGCGGGCCTGTGCTGGGAGTGAGTGAGTGCGGGCCTGTGCTGGGAGTGAGTGAGTGCGGGCCTGTGCTGGGAGTGAGTGAGTGCGGGCCTGTGCTGGGAGTGAGTGAGTGCGGGCCTGTGCTGGGAGTGAGTGAGTGCGGGCCTGTGCTGGGAGTGAGTGAGTGCGGGCCTGTGCTGGGAGTGAGTGAGTGCGGGCCTGTGCTGGGAGTGAGTGAGTGCGGGCCTGTGCTGGGAGTGAGTGAGTGCGGGCCTGTGCTGGGAGTGAGTGAGTGCGGGCCTGTGCTGGGAGTGAGTGAGTGCGGGCCTGTGCTGGGAGTGAGTGAGTGCGGGCCTGTGCTGGGAGTGAGTGAGTGCGGGCCTGTGCTGGGAGTGAGTGAGTGCGGGCCTGTGCTGGGAGTGAGTGAGTGCGGGCCTGTGCTGGGAGTGAGTGAGTGCGGGCCTGTGCTGGGAGTGAGTGAGTGCGGGCCTGTGCTGGGAGTGAGTGAGTGCGGGCCTGTGCTGGGAGTGAGTGAGTGCGGGCCTGTGCTGGGAGTGAGTGAGTGCGGGCCTGTGCTGGGAGTGAGTGAGTGCGGGCGTGTGCTGGGAGTGAGTGTGTGCGGACCTGTGCTGGGAGTGAGTGTGTGCGGGCCTGTGCTGGGAGTGAGTGTGGGACCTGTGCTGGGAGTGAGTGCGGGCCTGTGCTGGGAGTGTTGACTCCTGGAATTGGGATGTGTATTGGAGTAATCTGGATTTACAGCACTTGTGTTTGTATTCAGAATTTGTATGCGTTCGGGTCCAGTCTTGATTGGTGTTTCTTTCTTTCCCTTTTTGATTATATTCAGACTCAGTGTTGCTACACTTCTCAGTTTAAATGTGATCATGCTCCCCCAAGTCTGATGTTCTTTCTCATTTTAGATTCTGTGAAGAAAGGTGATGGCCGAATCCTTGTTCATTGCCAAGCTGGCATCTCGCGGTCCGCCACAATCTGCCTTGCTTATTTAATGATGACTAAACGTGTGCGACTTGAGGAGGCCTTTGAGTTTGTCAAGCAGAAACGGAGCATAATCTCGCCCAACTTCAGCTTCATGGGACAGCTGCTTCAGTTTGAAACCCAGATCCTGGCTCCTTCACGTTCTGTCAAAGCGACCAGTCCTTCTGCAGCCCTCAGGGAGCAGAGCAAATCTTCATCAACCCCAACATCTCAGTTTGTGTTCAGCTTCCCCGTCTCAGTCAGTGTTCACTCAACCCCAAGTGGTCTCAGTTATTTACCCAAACCCATCACAACGTCACCAACTTACTAATGGATGATCACTTAGAAACTCAACCAAACATTCATAACTTATTTCTAATAGAGCATCCAGTCAAGTCGTTTGTGAAACAGTCTGAACCCTTATTTTGAAGGGCAAAAGAAAGTTGGCTTTCAGTTTTGACAATAATTCTCTTCTAAAAATATTGGCTACGTTTACACTATGTGTCAAGACTAGAAACCTACTTTTGCAATAAGAATAAACGTGAAGTTTTCTTTGACTCACTAATTAAATGCATTTGCCTCAGTATTGATATTCCAACTACTGATTAATGCAAGCTTCCTTCTCTGTTGAGCAAGATGTCAGACTGGGACTCCCATTTTACCCGCTGGGAGGCACCAAGTTAACATCTCAGCACATGCATGTGAATCATATATGTCTTTCTCTCCGTAAGTGTCAGAATATAAAATTGACAAAATGAATACAAGGATCACACTGAAAATTACAAAAGCGAGACCTACTGCACAACACTGTTCATTTCATTGATGCCAGACCAATCAATGAAGCTGGGAGGAGAAAGTAAGGACTGCAGATGCTGAAGATCAGAGTCGAGAGTGTGGTGCTGGAAAAGTACAGCAGGTCAGGCAGTATCTGAGGAGCAGGAGAGTCAATGTTTCTTGAAACGTCAACTCTCCTGCTCCTCCAATCAACGAAGCATTCTGATCTTCCTCTCAGATGCCTGGCACTGGATGGGACATTCAAGAAACCCCCTTTCCCATTGCGTCTTTCAGTTGCTTTATTTAAGGAACAGTTTGGGACTTGGCTGTGAGGATCTGTTCTGTTTGTGGAAAAATAATTCCCACAATCCATATCAAACCACAGAATCTGCGTCTCCCATGATGAGACACAACAGCCCGACACGTGCTGGAAAACCTCAAAGTGTAAGAACAGCTTGGATTTTCCACTTACACAGAAAATAAATCCTCATCTGCAAGCCAGGTTAGCCTTGTCTGTTGGAATGGAGAAGTCTCTTGGGTGCCTGGAACATTTCACAAAGGGCTTTTCAGTACCACTGTACCTGCCAGAGTCCCAAATAATCCTGTACTCTTCCGAGGACCCAGACTGCACCCTGCTCATTTGTTTGGTTCTCGCATCCAAAATACCAGCAGACAATCACATTCAAATGAAAGACTAAATCAAATTAGCTGAGAGACGTTGCTCACAGCAGAGGGGAGCCAGTTTACTTGTGACATTTTACGCAATCAGTCATAGGAAGGGAGAGGTGCCAAGAGTCAGCACAGTACACGTCAAAGAAACATTGTACCTTTAAAAAAAATGCAAAAATAACATAGAATTGAAAGCACAATTTAAAAGAAAAATGATCTGATTCAAGACAATGACTGGAACCTAATGCACTGTTAATTCACAATGAAGATAGGCTGGACAGTGAATGACCAACTTTAAATCTCCAACACTGTGCTTGGCTATTACTGTTTCACTCTAAACTGGCCACAAACATTTTCTAAGCTGTAATTTACTTTCAGTTGAATCCAATACTGACTGAAATTTGCCCTGAACCTTTTTGGAAACTATTTCTGGTTGGCTGATTTGCAGATCAGAAATGAATCTGATCTATCTACAGTAAATAATACTCTGTAAAGTCTTTGATGCTCAATGGTTTTATTATCTCAAAAAAAAATCACCTTTTCAAAGCTATTTGTAACTCTAGTTCCCGAGTCGGACAGGTCGGCTTGTACAGAATTCTTTAAAAGCACAGCCTTGCTCTTAAAGTTTTATTTAAATCATCAGAGTGCTGCGGTTATTTTTTGTATGTGCAACATTTGGCGACTGGCCAGGCATTCTGGAGGTTGAGGCTCTCTGGCTAAGCACATGCTCGGAAAATTAATCGTGTACCTCAGGTTCATGCAAGTTCAGTATTTTTTCTACTTCTCAATATAAGGTCCCAGATTTTGTTGGGAAAGTAACAGTGAATTTAATACGTTCATCTTGTGGTGAGGAACAGACACACTATGAGTTGAGAATCATCACAAGTTGCTGGATGATTTGTGGCATTGTGTCTAAAAACTGAAACCTCACCCACAATCTTATCGGGAGTTGAAGGAATTGTTGGATTTGTGCTGTAAATAAGAACTAAACTCTCAGTGCAGAAAGCAAGGAGTGCTGTTACATAGTGTAAAGGTACTGTTAATGTTGTGATTTATTGTCCCAATAGGCCACTTATCCTTGAAAGGCCAGGAAGGGAATAATTGAAAGTAAGGAATCTCACTCCCACAGGTAGTAAATTGTCCCTAGAGAGTTTTTGATTTTTCTTTTCATCCTTAATGCTATTTCAGTCTCTTATTTCTCTGTCTCTCAATTCAATCTTTATTTCTCTTTCTGCATGGTGTTAGACTTTAACACACCTGGTTCTCGGTTGCCATTTGCTCCTTTCCTCACTACCCTTAAATATTATCTCATAGTTCACCATGGCCTCAGAAAGCTGAATGACCATTATCAATCCACTTCCAAGATGCTCCACGCCAGCCAATGAAAACAATCTCTCACTCAGAGCTTATGATCCATTGGCAAGATAATTTAGATACCTGATCTGAGAACCTAGGATTGAAGAGAGATCAGGGCACAGAGTCAAGGTTCCAACTGCTTTAGCCCTGACTGCAATTCACACTCCCACCTAACAATGCTTCACACTGATTGAGAGTGTCAGAAAAATATCCCTAACGCAATATACCTGAGTGAATGTTTTGATATTTGCACATGTTTTGTCCTATTTATGAATAAGGAGCAGTAAATGTTAGTTCAGAAATTGCTTGAGAAAAATGTACACCAAGCAGTATAAAGAATGTGTTGTGGTATTTTATATTCTCTCTCTCTCTCTCTCTCTCTCTCTCTCTCTCTCTCTCTCTCTCTCTCTCTCATATATATATATATATTTCATTTCATTTGTCACTCTGAAGGTCAGAACCTCGTTCTGATTTATTTATTGCCCATGTTTGTAAAATTTAAAAAATAAAATTACACATTTTCAACTTTAATTGGTTGCCATGCATTGTGTTGGTACTTTTTTACAAAACTATTTTCCAATAATATTGTCAATTAAAAATACTGACAATTAAACTGTCATATTCTGTAGGGATTCTTCATTTAGTGTAAACGTTAAAGGAAGAGTCACTATAGTCTCAGTAGATCCGTGTCGAAAGGTGGGAGTAGACTTGATGGGCTGAAGGGCCTCTTTTGTGCAATATGGCACATAGGATTGCTCTCTCAATAGAGAGAAGGAGAGACGACTGATGGTGGTTTAACCTGAGGGTCACTATACATCAGGCAAAGGGTAAGGGTGGGAAGGTCTCTCAGTAGTACAGCCAGTACAGGAATTGGAACCCATGCTGTTGGCATCACTCTGCCATCCAGCCAACTGAGCAAACCAATCCCCTATACTTGGTGCGCGTGGACCTGAAATGCAGTTTTTGTTGGTCACAGTGGTGTAGCTCTGACTTGCGTTTATACAGAGTTTTGCATGACATCTGAATGTCTCAAAGTGCTTGACAGTCAACCAAGATTGTAGGAAGTATGGTCACTGTTGTAGGGTAGGAAATGCCAGTTTGTAGCTGGGGCAGTAGTAATGTAATCCAGAGGTTCATGGTTAATGATCTAGGGATGAATCCCACCATGAGAGCCAGTGAAATTTATATTCAATAAAATTCATTTAGAATTTAAAGCTCGCCTCAGTCACCATGCAACTATCATCAGTTGCTGTAAAAGTACATCTGTTCACTAATATTTTCTGAAGAGGGAAATCGGCCATCCATCCATCCATCCATCTATCTCTAATCTCAACATTCAACATATCAAAAAAAAGGCACAGTAGCTCAGTAGTTAGCACTGCTGCCTCACAGTGCCAGGGACCTGGGTTCAATTCCCGCCTTGGGCAACTGTCTATGTGGAGTTTGCACATTCTCCCGTGTCTGCGTGGGTTTCCGCTGGGTGCTCCGGTTTCCTCCCACAGTCCAAAGATGTGCAGGTCAGGTGAATTGGCTATGCTAAATTGCCCATAGTGTTAGGTGCATTAGTCAAGGGTAAATATATGGTAACTGGGTGGGCTAGGGTCCTGTTGGGCCGAAGGGCCTGTTTCCACACTGTAGGGAATCTAATCAATGCATAATATATCATTGTCTTATAATTACCTTCATCCAGGAAGGTAACGATGTTTTGCTAAATCCTTTCATGGGATGTGGGCATTGCTGTCTAGGCCAGCATTATTGTCCATCCCTAATTACCCACGGGGAAGTTAAGAGTCAACCACATTGTTGTGGGTCTGGAATCACATGTAGGCCAGACCAGGTAAGGACAACAGTTTCTTTCCCTAAGATATGTTAGTGCACTTGATAGGTTTTTCGCGATAATCAGCAATGGATCGTGGTCACTATTAGACTCTAAATTCCAGATTTTTAGTGACTTTAAATTCCACAATCTGCTATGGCAGGATTCAAACATATGCTGGGTCTCTGCATTAACAGTCCAGTGATAATACCACAATGCCATCACTTCCTCTGTAGGTAAGAGTCAATGAGGGAAAAAAAAGAGGAACATAATTGTAAAAATGGGAGATTATCCCCCCTCGTTTCTCTGCAGCACATGGTGTGATTGAAAATGTCATCCTCTTCAATATGTCTCGTCCATAATTCACCTCCATGGTATTGCCTTACATGAGTTCCAATCCCTAAAATAGATGTAAACTCTTCTAATGGTTCGTCTTCATCTCCTTAGCTGTCCCTACATACACACAGACAGTTTAGGCTCCATAAGAATGCAGTCTTTAAATCTTTCCCCACTCCTTAAGTCCCACGTTCCATCTTAAATCCCACGTAGTGGCCTTGTGACATTATCCAAAGACACAACTTAAGCCTCTTCATGTGACATAAAAACAGGAAGTGCTGGAGAAACTCAGCAGGTCTGCTAGCATCTATGGAGAGAGAAACACAGAGTTCCAGTGACCCTTCCTGTTTTGCCAGACCTGCTGAGTTTCTCCAGCACTTTCTGTTCCCGGTTTCAGATTTCCAGCACCGGCAGGTGTTCTATTTAAGCCTCAACATGTGCACTGTTGATATCCTGCTCAAACTCCATCATTTCCCATTCCCCCATGACAGTCTCCATAGTCAGACTTCTTGCCTGATACCAAATCTTAGATAAGAACAACCATCTCCAGGTCAACGTCAGAAAGTTAATCCATTGTCTTTGGCTCCTTCATAAACTCTGTTTCCTTGTCTCTGGCTGCAACCAACCCATGGGGAAAGTGAGGACTGCAGATGCTGGAGATCAGAGCTGAAAAATGTGTTGCTGGAAAAGCGCAGCAGGTCAGGCAGCATCCAAGGAGCAGGAGAATCGACGTTTCGGGCATAAGCCCTTCTTCAGGAATTCCTGAAGAAGGGCTTATGCCCGAAACGTCGATTCTCCTGCTCCTTGGATGCTGCCTGACCTGCTGCGCTTTTCCAGCAACACATTTTTCAGCACCAATCCTTGGGGGGGGCAATGTTGTCACAAGAAGATGACTATTCACAGTCTGTGTCCTACTCAGAGGGGCACTGAGATTAAAGGCAGTATCTCATGTATTGAAATACTGTTTCCTACTCATTCCAACTTTTGTAGCATTAGTGACCCCAGGAAATAAGGCTGCTGATACCCCTATTCACCTCAAGGCTTAATTACTCTATTGCTTCACTCCCAGCCTCTACCCTTGTAAACTCCAGCTTGTTGTACCCTACTCCTACCAAGGTCATCAGCTTTGAAGGAGGAGAAGTCTACCTCAGGATAAAACCCTCCAATGATCACCTAGTGTTGAAGAACAAAGGGACCTAGGGGTTCAGGTGCATAATTCTTTGAGGTTTGCATTACACATAGACAGGGTGGTTAACACATTTGTCTTCATTGCTCAGACCTTTGAATATGAGTTGGGACGTCATGGTGAGGTTGTACAGGACATTGGTGAGGCCTGTTCTGCAGGACCTTGTACAGTTCTGGTCACCCTTCTATAGGAAGGACATTATTAAAGTGGAGAGGGTTCAGAAGAGATTTTCCAGGATGTTGCCAGGAAAGGAACGTTTGAGTTATAAGGAGAGGCTGGATGGGCTGGGATATTTTTCCACTCGAGCACAGGAGGGTGAAAGGTGACTTACAGAGGTTTACAAAATCATGAGGGGCATAGATAAGGTGAATGGCGGGTGTTTTGTTTTTCCGAATGTGGGAAATTTCAAGACGGGGGGGGTTGGGCATATTTTTAAGGTGAGTGAGAAAAGTTTAAAAATGATACGAGGGGCAATTTTTTTTTGCAGAGTCAGGGTTTTGAGAAGCTATTTCAGAGAACATTTGCATGTTGTTTGGCTTCAAAAAGAAAGCCTGACAGACAGGTCTCCTCCTTCAAGAATGGTTTTCTCTCTATGTCATCCCTGCTTGAAAAAATATTGTGCAGAGAAAACACTGACTTCAGGGTATTGTTCTCCTAGATAATGCCTCAGGGTCTGCCAATCTTCAAGACTAATTGGGAAATGTTAAGCTGGTTTCTCTGCCACCCATCTCAATTTAGTGGTACAGCCCACAGAACAGGAGCAGTAGCAACATTCAAGGCCTATTACTTTAATTGTACCTTTCTCCCAGCTCATAAAATGTGGTGAGGATAAGCTGACAATTAGGGAATGCTGCTAAAGTCAAAAGCCTCTAGTGTATTGACGATAGTGCAAATTCATGGAATAAAGTTTAATTGTTGTATGCGAATGGCAGAGGATGAAAAAACATAGCCCAAATGTACCATGGTCATTGGAGGATTTGATAGCATTTTCCAGACATTCAGTGGGAGATCAGCACCTTGCCATGTTAATTTTGAAGAGGAGGAGGAGGATGATAATGTGGTGGAATTGTTTAATTTTCATACGGAACAATTGGTGAACAGGGAGTTAATGCAGCTAGAGAAACAACAAGCTGGTGACGAAAATCCCATTACTGGAACACCATCCACTTGAGCTACAAATCGAACAGGGCAATCGATGATGGCACGTCAACTTGATTTGATCATTTATTTATTGTCACGTGTATTTTGTTACAAAATCGAGTGAAAAGTGTTACATCGCCACACCACTCTCCAGCACCATCTTAAAACACAAGCCAAAACATTGAATATGAAGGCAGAAAAATGAAGGGATAAAGATTAAAGTGTTCAACTTTACAGTTCTTCTTGTTCAGTGCTCTGCCATGGTCCATGGTGGCCAAGCATGAGTCCCCTTCGCTGAGCCACTGCTACTGGAACAGAAGCTGCCCACTCTTCGCAGTCATCCTGCCTCCACTGATGCCCTCACCATTATAAGTCCTCGCTGAACCTTGCCAAAGCAGACACATACCGATGCTGCCAAGTACCGCACTGGCTCAAACTCAACTCCGCCACCATCAGGAGTCCGCTTCAGGTCCACCTCACCAATACAGCCGGGTCTCATACCCCACTGTCACAGTCATTAGCCGACACCAGGACCACCCTGTCTATGCAGGAACCCAAACTCACCTCTGAATCCTCTGCCACAGTCCACACTGGGCCCACTCGCCGCTGCTGATGCTGCCACCATGTCTGAGCTCTTTAACAAGGAGTGAGTAAAACAAAAGAGAAAAAGAAATTAGAAAACAAAGACAAAAAAAAGGAAACAAATAGAAAAGCAGATGAGCCCCTGCCTCAGAAGCTGTTCTCCACCATCAAGGAGATGCCCTAGCAGAATCTAAAATAAATCTGACCAGCAATCTTGGGGGACATTTTTCAAGGGCATTGTCAATTCTGCTCCGTCTTCCCAACAACTCCACCAAGACCTGGCTGCTCCACCTACATCATCTTCAACTCAAAACAAAATCATTCCAACTGCACCCATTGAGATTCTCTGAAGGTTCATGAGTGCACACCCCTTCATTAAATACTCAGAAATCAAAGAGCCACTTCCAATCAGCTCCCTCATTGATTAAGATCAATAGTGAGATCCTGGAAAATGTGGAACATTTGCCCTATCTTGGTAGCCCCTCCTCCTGGCAAAGCCATACATAGAAGGACAAAATTCACCATTGCCTCCATTGTACCAATTCAATTGGATCAAAGGTAAGAACATTGGAAAACCAATATCAAAACTCAAGAGGAATGTCATGCCTTATCAGTGAACAGTGCTCCCTACTCTCCTATATGTTTTGGAGTCTTGGACAACAGGGAGTAAGCACCTCAAAGCCTTGGAGAAACTCCACCAGCAGTGCCTTTGCAACATCTTTCTAATCTGGTGGCAAGAGATGTGCTCCTCCAGCAGCAGTGTCCTCTTCCCAGTTGCTATGTCCAGCATTAAGGCTCAAAGGCAGGTCCACTGAAACACGTTAAGAATGTCCTCAAACCATTTCTTATTAGTCAAACATCCCCATCAACACATGGAGATCCTTGGCTTGACACTGACAAAAATGAATACGGTATATTCAGGAAGGCGCTGAACACAGAGAAACTTCCCAGGGCAGATGTGACAATGAAGTCAAGGCATCCCCCGAGAAAGTGCAGAAACAACTCAACTCCCCAGGTAGCACTTACCTGGCAGAGTCTGGGGGTTGTGTATTGGATTTTTCAGCAGCCATCTCAGAATCCATCAAACAGAATGGAAACAAGTCATTCTCCATGAGAATGAAACAAGATTGGTGCATATTATCTCATTTAAATTTATACCATATTTATTTCATATTGAATTTGTTTTATTTCACAAGTTAATTAATTTAGGAATGTACAGTAATGTACATGTTTGGTACAGTATTCTGACTTATGATTAATTTTTCTAGATGAGATACATCTAAAAGAACCTAACTACAAATTATGTTTTGATTTCTATGGGAACCTCTGAAGTTGTTTCACTTAAAACTGGTTTTGAAAGAGGTAATCTGTGAGGAATGTACACACTTAACGATGTGTGGATACAAGATGTGTTATTTTTAGGAACCAGTGAAAGGTCGTAGGATTTGGAATTCAGTGTAACCTTCTCACCTGTAAAAAAAATTTTATGAATTTGTGTTCCCTCGTCTGAGCTTTAGACAATTTGGAGCTCGTTATGGGATTGGAAGCTTGTGATTGGAGCAGGAGCTTATTTTGGGAGCAGGACATTTCAAAGACTTGAAAATTGTGCAGGCGGCAAGTTGTCTGTTTATTTTCGTGTTCAATGTCTCTATTCTGACTGTGCAGTGTTTTGTAGTACTATGTGAGTTTATATATATTGTCTGTACTCTTAAATCACTTTGTTTTCAAAGAACCTAATTGTCAACTGAACCTCCAAATCACATTCAATACCCTCCCTCCATTAGCCTTGGAGTCCTGATTGATCATTGACTCATCTTTCCCTAAATTTCCACTGGGATTTGAGCACCTCACAATTGACAATTTGTATTGATTGGACTTGTCAATTTTCTTCATTATACTGAAAGGTTCAATTAGGAGGAGGTGTGATGTTGCAATAATTTCACCAGACCCTAATAAACCAATGTCCCAGACTAATAATCTGGGAAAATGTGTTCAAACCTCAACATGGCAGATGGTGACGTTTGAATTAAATCAAAATCTGAAATTAAAAACTAATCTAATGCAGACTGGGTAACCATTGTCATAAATGCTCTTCAGTAAACAAAATCTGTCATTCATATCTGACCTAAATGTGACTCCAGACCCACAGCAATGTGGTTGTCTCTTAAATAAAACGGAGAGAACTGCAGATGCTGTAAATCAGAGACAAAATTAGAAATTGCTGGAAAAGTTCAGCAGGTCTGACAGCATCCGTGGAGAAAAATCAGAGTTAATGTTTCGGGGTCGAGTGACCAAAGGAAGGGTCACTGAACCCAAAACATTAAGCAATTTCCAAAATATGCTCGCAAGCCACTCAATTCTAGGGCACTTAGCAACGGGGCAAAAGAATAGCCCAGCTAGTGACGTACTCATCTTATGAATACAAAAAAAATTGCTTCAAAGCTTTTCAAATCTATACAGATATCTTCAATTCTAGAATACCCTTTCAAAGGCGGTATCCTTCCAGTACTGTGAAGTGGAAGAGAGATATATTTACAAAGTTGTTAAATGTAGTAAGTGGAGAAGTGCAAAATTAGAATGATAATAATGACTTATGATTCAGAGCTTTACCATGATACCATTAAGAAACAGAATAAGCTAATGATAGTCCTAACAACTTGTTATTATTTTCCTGAATAAACAATAGCTTCTTGCTATATACAATGTTTTGTCCTAAAATTGGATTTGGTGTTATTAGCATAAGAGTTCCAAGGATTTTTTCAGCTTTACAGATCGATTTAAATTAATACATGTACTATGGATAGCACAGTAGCTCAGTGGCTAGCACTGCTGCTAGGGACCCAGGTTCAATTCCAGTCTGGGTGACTGCGTGTGTGGAGTTTGCACATTCTCCCCATGTCTGCGTGGGTTTTCTCTGCATGCTCCGATTTCCTTCCACAGTCCAAGGATGTGCAGGTTAGGTGAATTGCCAAAGCTAAATTGCCCATAGTGTTCAGGGATGTGTAGGTTAGGTGCAGTTAATCAGGGGAAATGTAGAGTAGTATGGGAATGGGTCTGGGTGGGATACTCTTTGGAGAGTCGGTGTAACTGTTCGGCCAGATGGCCTGTTTCCATACTGTAGGGATTCTATATTTTCCAGGAGAAAGTGGGACTGCGGATGCTGGAGATCAGAGTCAAGAGAGTGGTGCTGGAAAAGCACAGCAAGTCAGGCAGTGTCTGAGGAGCAGAAGAATCAACATTTCGGGCATAAGCCCATCATCAGGTATGAGGCTTGTGGGCCAGCGGCTGAGAGATAAAAGGCAGGGGGCTGGGGTGGGGGGAAGGTAGCTGAGAAAGCGATAGGTGGATGAAGGTGAGGGAGAAAGCGATAGGTGGATGAAGGTGAGGGAGAAGGTGATAGGTCAGAAGGGAGAATGATGGACAGGTCTGGAGGGCAGTGCCAAGTTGGAGGCTTGGGACTGGGATAATGTGGGGTAGGGGAACTGAGGAAGCTTTGAAGTCCACATTTATCTCACGTGTTTGCAGGGTCCTAAGGCAGAATATGAAGTGTTCTTCCTCCAGGCGTTGTGGGGTAATGGTTTGGCGGTGGAGGTAGCCCAGGACCTGCATGTCGTTGATATAGTGGCAGGGGGAGTTGAAGTGTTCAGCCATGGGGCGGTGGGGTTGGTGGGTGTGGGTGTCCCAGAGATGTTCTCTGAAACGATCTGCATCCATTGCACATCAGGTGCAATGGATGCAGTAAATGACTTGGTAAAGGTACAGGTAAATTTCTGTTGAATGTGGAAGGATCCTTTGGGGACTCGGACAGAGGTGAGGGGAATGGTGTGGGCACAGGTTTTACACTTCCTGCAGTGGCAGTGGAAGGTGCCAGGAGTGGGGTGTGGGCTGGTGGGGGCATGGACCTGATGGAGTTGCAGAGGTCTCTCCGGAACGCTTAGAGGGGTGGGGAGGGAAATATATCTCTGGTGGTGGGGTCCATTTGGAGGTGGCGGAAGTGGCGGAGAATGATATGATGTATGTAAAGGTTGGTGGGGTGAAAGGTGAGGACTGGGGGGGGATCTGTCCTCATTGCGTTGGGAGGGGTGGGATTCAAGGGCAGAGATGCAGAAAGTGGAGGAGATACAGTGGAGGGCATCGTCAACCACGTGGGAAGGAGGCGGCCATCTGGGACTTTGAGGTGAAATTGGTCATCCTGGGAACAGATGTGGCAGAGGCAGAGGAATTGGGAATAAGGGATGGTGGTTTTACAGTATGTAGGTTGGGAGGAGATTAGATTAGATTAGATTACTTACAGTGTGGAAACAGGCCCTTCGGCCCAACAAGTCCACACCGACCCGCCGAAGCGCAACCCACCCATACCCCTACATTTACCCCTTTAACCTAACACTACGGGCAATTTAGCATGGCCAATTCACCTGACCCGCACATCTTTGGACTGTGGGAGGAAACCGGAGCACCCGGAGGAAACCCACGCAGACACGGGGAGAATGTGCAAACTCCACACAGTCAGTCGCCTGAGTCGGGAATTGAACCCGGGTCTCTGGCGCTGTGAGGCAGCAGTGCTAACCACTGTGCCACCCACTAAGGAGGTGTAGTCTAGGTAGCTGTGGAAGTCTGTGGGCTTGTAGGAGATGTCTGTGGTTAGCCAAACGCCGGAGACAGTGATGGAGGTGTCCAGGAAAGGGAGGGAGGTGTCTGAGATGGTCCAGGTGAATTTGAGGTGGAGGTGGAAGGTGTTGGTAAAGTTGATGAACTGTTCAACCTCCTCGTGGGAGTATGAGGTGGCGCCGATACAGTCATCGATGTAGCGGAGGAACAGGTTGGAGTTAGTGCCAGTGTACCTGACAAACAGGCAGGTATAGCTGGGTTGAAAATGTGTTGCTGGAAAAGCGCAGCAGGTCAGGCAGCATCCAAGGAGCAGGAGAATCAACGTTTCAGGAATGAGGCTTGTGGGTCAGGGTCTGAGAAGTAAAAGGGAGTGAGTGAGGGTGGGGTTGGGGAAAAAGGTAGCTGAGAGAGGTGATAGGCCAGAGTGGGATGATGGACAAATCAGGTGGGCGGTGCTGATTGTAGGCTTGGGATAATGTGGTGAGAGAGGAAACTATTGAAATCTTCCCACTGCCTCCAAATCAAAGGGGTAGCCATGAGTATCCACATGGGACCCAGCTATACCTCGAGGAGAAAGTGAGGACTGCAGATGCTGGAGATCAGAGCTGAAAATGTGTTGCTGGAAAAGCGCAGCAGGTCAGGCAGCATCCAAGGAGCAGGAGAATCGACGTTTTGGGCAACAGCAAGAAATATACAAATCAAACAATACATTTTTTAAAACAGTAGCCGTTTGTCTTAATCATGCCACTTGCAGAAAAGAATTAACAAATACAATAAAAAAAAATCAGAACATTGGTGAGTTTTGACAAGTTGCAACATCCCTGTGACTGAAGGGTATGACTTTTTGCTGCTGCTGCTGGGATAAATCTCAATTCCTGTTAAAAAAAAACAGAAATTGCTGGAGAAATTCAGCAAATCTGTGGGCAGAAAGCAGAGTTGATGTTTCGAGTCTGGCACTTCTTCATCAGATCTGTTAGCAGCTTGGAAACAGTGTATTTACACTCAAATTGAAATTGGGGAGTGGGAATAGAGTGGATGAGTAGATAGTTGGAGATGGAGCCCAGAGAGGTATACATGAAAGTTGTTGGTAAACAGGATTACAGATAGGAGCCAGGATAGAAGGAAAGCTGAGTTAGTGACAATAAAAACCACGAGGAGGAGAGGATGGATAAGCTGTACCCATTTCTGATGAAGGGCTTTTGCCTGAAACATCGATTTTCATGCTCCTTGGATGCTGCCTGACCTGCTGTGCTTTTCCAGCACCACTCTAATCTTGACACTCATCTCCTGCATCTGCAGTACCCACTTCTGCTAAGCTGTACTCAATGCTATCCTTATAATTTGATAAGGGCCGAAAGGGCTGCGGATGTTAAAAACCAAAAACAAAACCAGAAATTGCTGGAGAATCTCAGCAGATCTGGCAGCATCTGTGGAGGGAAATCAGAATTAACATTTCAGGTCCAGTGATCCTTCTTCAGAACTGATGGTAGCAAGGAAAAAGTAGATTTTTATGCAGAAGATAGGGTGGGGGAGGAGGGTAAGGAGCAAATGATAGATGGGGATAGAGCCCATAGAGAGAGAACAGGTGGACACTCCATATAATGTGATAACGCCTCAGAGTTGGTTGGGTGACTGTGCTTAAAGCAACCCATGTCATTAACAGGTGAGAATGTGGGGTGGGTAAAAGAAACATGGAAGGAGGGAATCAGACTCAAACTTATTGCACTTGATATGGAGTCCTAGAGGCTGCAGAGTCCCCAAGTGGAAAATGAAACATTGTTCTTCGACCTTGTGCTGAGGTCAGGCCTGCGACAGAGATGTTGGCGTGGGAATACAATGTTGTGATAATTTCTGCTTCTTGGCAGTAGGCACAGGATGACTGGGACACTGAGTGTAAGGTCTGAGGGGTTATGGGTTACAGGCAGCAGCTTACAATAACTCGAGAGAGAAAACAACTGGCTTTCCTTCGGCTTTACACACACAGCACCTGAGACTTCAGAAGCTCATTGGCCTTTCCCATCTATTCATAGAATCATACGACACAGAAACAGACCCTTCCATCCAATTTGGCTGTGTGCATCAGATATCCTAAATTAATCTAGTCTCATTTGCCAGCATTTGGTACATATCCCCCCCTAAGCTCTTCCTAATCACATATCTACCCAGGTGACTTTTGAATGTTGTAATTGTACCAGCCTTCTCCTCCATCTCTGGCAGCCCATTCCACACACAAACCACCCTCTGCATGAAAAAGATGCCCCTTATATTAAGTTTTAAGTCTTTCCCCTCGCACCTTAAACCTATGCTCTCAGGTTTTGGACTCCCCTATTCAGGGAAAAGACCTTATCTATTTACCGTAAACATGCCCCTCATGATATTATAAACCTCTAAAAGGTCACCCCTCAGCTCCAACACTCCACACAAACTAGCCCCAGCCTGTTCAGCATCTCCATAACAATCAATCCCTCCAACATTCTTGCAAGGATTCAGAAAAGATTTTCAAGTTTCACATCTTTTCTATAGCAATTCCTATAGACTGTACTGAAACTCTTTCACCAGTTTGTTATCATAGGTTCAATTGATAAGGGTGTTGTTTTATTTGTACTAATCTTTCCTACATCCATATTATGCCTAAGGTGGCACATCCAGGTGCATATCTATAGATTATGCTCTATTTCCTGGATCAGTGCTGGGTCCACTGCTTTTTGTAAATGATTTGTATATAAACACTGGGAGGTATGGTTAGTAAGTTTACAGATGAGACCAAAGTTGATGTTGTTGTGGACAGCAAGAGTTTTCTCAGAGTACAGCAGGTCCTTCGTCAGATGGGCCAATGGGCGAGGAGTGGCAGATGGTGTTTGGTAGGGCAAATTAGAGCAGGACTGATTAGCAATAACATTAGCAAATTTGCTGATGATACTAAGCTGGGTGGCAGGATGAAATGTGAGGAGGATGTTAGGAGATTACAAGGTGATCTGGACAGGTTAGGTGAGTGGTCAGATGCATGACAGATGCAGTTTAATGTGGATAAACGTATGGTTATCCACTTTGGTGGCAAGAACAGGAACGCAGATTACTACCTAAATGGAATCAATTTAGGTAAAGGGGCAATACAGGGAGATCTGGGTGTTCTTGTACACCAGTCAATGAAGGTAAGCATGCAGGTACAGCAGGTAGTGAAGAAGGCTAATAGCATGCTGGCCTCCATAACAAGAGGGATTGAGTATAGAAGCAAAAA
>NC_057711.1:142233432-142309029 GCF_004010195.1 Chiloscyllium plagiosum | reverse complement strand
GGGGTAGATCATTTAGGACAGAGATGAGGAGAAACTTGTTCACCCAGAGAGTGGTGGCTGTGTGGGATGCTCTGCCCCAGAGGGCAGTGGAGGCCCAGTCTCTGGATTCATTTAAGAAAGAGTTGGATAGAGCTCTCGAGGATAGTGGAATCAAGGGTTATGGAGATAAGGCAGGAACAGGATACTGATTAAGGATGATCAGCCATGATCATATTGAATGGTGGTACAGGCTCAAAGGGCAGAATAGCCTACTCCTGCACCTATTGTCTATTGACTTATACACTTAATGTTAAGGTCCTGGGGAGTGTTGCTGAACAAAGAGACTTCAGGGGTACAGGTTCATAGTTCCTCAAAAGTGGAGTCGCAGGTAGATAGGGTGGTGAAGGAGGGCATTTGGTACACTTGCCTTTTGTGGCCAGTGCATTGAGTATAGATGTTGAAAGGTCACATTGCAGCTGTATATTGGTTAGGCCACTTTTGGAATACTGCATTCAATTCTGGTCTTCCCGCTATAGGAAAGATGTTGTGAATCTTGAAAGGGTCCAGAAAAGCTTTGAGGATGTGGCCAGGGTTGTAGGGTTTGACCTATAGGGAGAGGCTGAATAGGCTGGGGTTATTTTCCCTGGAGTTTATAAACTCACAAAACAGCCTGGAGAGAGGGAATAGTCAAGGTCTTTTTCCAAAGGTAGGGGAGTCAAAAACTAAACAGTTTAAGGTAAGAGGGTAAAGAATTGAAAGGGACCAAAGGGGCAACTTATTCACGCAGAGGATGGTGTATGTATAAATGAACTGCCAGAGGTGGAGGATAGTACAATTACAACATTTAAAAGGCATCTGGATGGTTACATGAATAGGAAGGGTTTAGAGGGATATGGGCCAAGTGCTGGCAAATGGAACTAAATTGGTTTACGATATCTTGTCAGCATGGGCGAGTTGGACTGAAGGGGCTGTTTCTACATTGTGCATCTCTATGACTTGAGACTTACAAGCCCCTCCTGTTGTCCTTCCTCAATAGGGTGTCTAACACTCCCAATACCCCTCTGTTGGGCAATCAAATTGTAGGTAGTTTATTTCGACAAGTGTCTACCTTTTCTTATAGCTCAGTCATTGTCTCAGATATCCTCCACTACTCTTATCGCCTGATACACTTGCTCCTCCTTGTACCCTTCCCTGCAATGATACTATTTCAACATGTTTATAAGAACGACGAGCAGGAGTAGGCCGTCTGCCCCTCGAGCCTGCTTCGCCATTCAATAAGATCATGGCTGATCTTCTCGTAGCCTCATCTCCACTTACCCCCCCTCTCTCATTGTTCAAAAAGATATCTATCTTAGCTTTAAACACATTTATGAAATAATGTCAACTGCTTCACTGGGCAGGGAATTCCACAGATTCACAACTCTCTGGGTGAAGAAGTTCCTTCTCAATTCTGTCCTAAATCTGCTCCCACTAGGTTAGGATACCCCGTCGCATGGACGAGTTGGACCGAAGGGTCTCGTTCTGTGCTGCACATCCCTACGACTGAATAACTCATCCTAATTTGCATATGTTGCAGTGAACCGTTCCATCAAAATTAAGGTGTTCAGGCTCCCACAGCTCAGAAAAACATCATAATTCTGGGAACAGCAGAGTAGTAGAAATAAAATATTCACAATTTAATAATGTATGGAAATTTAGTCTAGCACGGTAGAACTTTCAGTACAATTGAAGCACAGTTTCCTATATGGTAACATTTTGTTTGTTCTCACTGGCTTGTTTTTGACCCTAACTAATCAGTGTAAAACATATACAAGGTAATTGTTCAAACTAGTTTTATTTAAAATCATATCTTTTTGAAGCCAAACATAACTCCCTCCAGAAAATTCAGCACCTGAAATATACAGAAATCATGTGCATATATTCTGTGGAAAGAAGGTTTAGTTTCAAGTTTAAAACTTTCACTGGCATTCAGAACAGAGTATAAGGTACTGGATGTCAGCACAAATAGTAGGAAACAAATCTCAGACAGTAACAAATGTCGTTAAGTTGGCATCACTGCAGTTTATTAACAGTTACTTCAGTACCACACACATCACAATCCAGCACATCTTTACAAGTCAAATCTTCCACACAGCTGTACATTCTGAAATCTAAGAATAATCAGAGACTTAAATGAAAGGATAGGGGGAAAAAAAACAAATTTCTAATTAAAATAAAAGAGTTATTTATATCAGAATGGTTTATATCTCTCCCTTCCTTCTTGTTGGTGTAAACATATTCACATTCCCAACATTATTTTCATTGATATTACTACCAATACATTTACAAACTAAAATACATATGTACAGTCTCCATTGTTTATACGTACAATTTCAAGCCACTGGAAAATTAAATGGCATCTATATTAAATTACTTAACACCCATTTCAAGTGTTCTCCTGCAAAAACATTAGCACCTTGTATTGACAAAATGTGCATATTAAAAATACCATAATTACAAAGTAAAATACAAAACAGAAGGTCACTTGATTCATCAAGTACAATACATAATACATTCCATAACATATACTGAAAATGGTAATCTAGGGCAAATTGTAAGACAAAATACAGCTCACTCAGAAGGAGGAGGAAGCTTGAATAATCTAAACCAACGAATGCATTGATTCTTTAATAAGGAAGGCAGTTAACCTGGTGAATTCTGTTATGGATTGAAATTGGTCTTTATTTCTTGAATTCTACTTCATATGTTATTTAAATGACAAAGATAGTAATTTACCAAATGAACTGATTCATTAAGAATTCAGTAGTATGTGTTTGGGAGAATCCTATCTAGATATCATTGACAGTCTACGCATGGAACAGTCAGCAATATTTTACAGGCTGTACAGAAACACATCTGTTTAAAAATCACAAATACCTCATGCTAACAATTTGGAAGTGTGGATGCATTTGATAGGAGGCTGTCATATTCAACAGTATCAGGAATAAACTACCGAAAAGTCTGTTTTAAGGAGGATTTGTCAGGTGAAACATACACTGCTTTTCTCCTTCAAAAATGTTTTACTTCTAAACAGGGGTTTCTATTGATGCAGCCCTGTTTCTCAGCCAGCAGATGGTAAAACTGCATTATCAGTAATGATCTGTGCAACTGTCTTGTATATAACACCATCTGCTGTCCATTCATCACTTATTCCTTAAAGGCAAGCAAAAAAGTTGCTACATTTGCAATCTCAATATGCCAAACCACTAAATAAAACATGCTAATATAACTCAAATTGCTCTAAAACATGATTATCTGTGCAAAATATAAAATTAATTGATACACGAATGTAGCATTAATGTGAATTGTTAAATATACTAGTAAAACTAATGTGCAAACAAGGTCATCATATCAAAGCTTTACTGCAGTGATGTTAATGATAAAAACTACCACAAGGCAATTATCATTCTCTGGGGAATGTAAGCAGACTCTGTTTAAAAAATAAAGCTTTAACACACCTTCAGTCATGCTGCAAGCAAGCTTTTCAAAATGATTACACCTTTTGATGCAGTTTAGCAATGAGATTTTGAAACAATTAATGTAGGTTCGATCCCAAAACGGTTGTTGTCCAATAAGCAGGCCAAATTGTGGAACCAAAGTTAGGCACACATTCTGAGAAAATAAAATTGGAGGAGACTGCTGGAAAAATTCAAGGACAAAATTCAAGTGCAGCATTTGTATGGAACTTTGCACTTGCAAGCTAATGTCATTTTCAAAATACTTTCACTTTCCAACTCCAATCTACTTGTATATTCAAAAATTGATTACTGAACAATAGATACTCGGTTGTGAAATGGGCAAAGATGCACCTAACAGTACTATGCTTCCTGTTATATTCACTTTATTGCAAAGTATATTTTAAAAAAGCATGGATCAAGGAGTGAAGGCTCCCATAAGTAAAAATAAAAAAACAAGAACCCTTTCAAGATCGCGTAGCTGCAACATTTTGTTCACAAATAAGCACACATTCTTGCAATAGCCAAGTACAATGAAACTGTAACTTGACCACATTTTCAAAGTTGAATCATTCCAGAACACAGACATTACCTTGCAGTGTGATGGTACATTAACACGAATCCTAATTCCTGAAGCAAGTGCAGATCAATCATTTCAGTTTAGTGTGAACGTTCGTGATGTGCTAACACATTAGAATTGATCTATCAGTATATGTCATTAGATTGTTGATTTTTAAAAATAAGCTACTAAACTAATGGTTTTGCAGATCATCACTGTCTAAAATTCAGGTGACTCAAAGATGGATTTGCTACAAGTTTATGTTGAACAATAATTATGAAGGATTCTTGTAGTAATATTTTTCAAATGCATTTTGCATCAGGTCAAGTCACTCTATGCCTCTCCACCAAGCCAACTATAGAAACTGAAACAATCAACTTTACACAACATTGCAACTGGACAGAGCTACAGATCATCAATTATACTACAGCTCCCAAGATGTGGAATGTATGTCACCAGCACACAATTAAACATAAAAGAAAAAAAGTGATGCCATTTACAAAGAACTGTCAACAGAATGTGATTAAGACAATTACTTACTGGTAACACATGGCAAATAAAATCCATTTCTTCTGCAATATGATGTCACTTCACATCACATCAGATGCAAGTAATTCAAACTGATTAACAAAATCACACTACTTGGATTAGACGCTGAATATGAACAGCAAAATATAACAGACAGCAGCTGGTGAGGGTCTGTAAAGCAAGACACACTAAAGGGAACAAAGACCAAGAGTCTAGGTAATAAAACACGGTAACAACTTTCAAGCGAACCAAAACAACAAGAATTACTATGTACTACAAATAGCTAACACAGTGCGTTAGAAGTGTAAGTGGACTCTGGATCCTGAAATGAACAGCTAGGGATGGATGCATAAATCTGAAATTCTTCTCTACGGTTCTCAATCCCCCCCCCCCCCACCCCCCTATAAAAAAACACCCAATATCTGATCAGTTCCTTCTGAACAGGTCCATAATGCAGTGGGATATTAAATCTAATTGAGTACACAGGTAAGCTGTCAGTCAGAATCCAAATGTGGATACTATGACTGGATCTGCTAATGCATATTTCGTGTCAGGGATAATTTGCACACTCAAGAAAACAGTAATCATTTAAATAAAAATTATATATTATACAACTTTTAGCTTGACTTTAGAACTGAATAAGTTCCATTATGCCAAAGTGTCACAATTATTCTGTTATGACTTTATAATAGCTTTAGAACTAGACAAATTTCAGCATAGTTCTTAAACATGAATTCAATTTTGGATGAATATTCTGAAAAATGCTAGAACGTTGTAGTTCAAAATTTCAATTTAATGACTGGACCCCAAGGCCATCCATAAACTCTCTCTGATTTCATACTTGTGGGTATTGTCATCTGAATCAAAATCCCAGTGTAAATTATAGGTTTGTTCCACACAATGATCCATAACCATATTTGTAAGCCAGAGTTGCATGGTTCAGCAAGCTTTGTAAAGGGAGTTACACTTTGCCATTTCTAAGTATCCAACACTCCTCAACTAGGTTGCATAAGAAAACTTCAAGCTGGCTTTTGTCCACATCACCATATCAATGAGCACTAGCAACCATAACGAAAAGCATCAATCCATATCTGTTTGAAATTTATTTCATTTTGTCTACACAGCACAGCCAATGTTAGTGCCTGGATAATACCAGTTAGCTGCCAAGAACTTTACTTCATACCCAACACACAACCATTAACCACATCTTTAAAAAGCTACAAAACATTTATATTTATATTCTTGTGTAAACTATACACAAATGTCAAAAATTAAATTCCGGTCATGTGAAAGTGTAAAACTTCAGTGGATAATGAAAACCATCAGAACTAATGGAATAAGGTGGGAAAACCTAACTGATATTGTAAGATGCTACGTCCATGCAAATTACTTGCCTTGTAAGAATGTATGACTTAGATGCTCATTTGCATGTTGATTACACATCGTCGTGAGCTATTGAGTTTTGCATCACCTATCTTAACTGAAACTGCAGTATCACCAGTTTACAGAATGTTTAATAATTGCCCCACTTTAAGCAACTGGAGTCTATTGTACAGACTACCTTTTTGCCTTTTTTGTTGGGGTATACAACCACTGCAGTTTTTGTTAGATACACTGATTAGCTTAAAAGAGACAGTTCAATGCCAATGTTGGTTATGACAAACTCTTCCAAGATTGGAATTACCACCGGAGGTAACTACAGCGATCAAGGTTGTTTAGCCATTCAACAAAGTTCCCATCCAACAGCACTTTAGCAACTCCAGTACATTTGTAAAATGAGCTGCGAGGGAGAAAAGGTGCAAAAAGTAAATCCAATGTAGACCAAAGCTAATAAGAAGCATTCTTTCAGAGGAAAGGACAGTTTATAACACACAGCTATGGGATCTGATGGTGAAATCAACATTGTTTTTGAGGGGAAGAATCATAAACTGAAACACCAGTTTTATTGTAAAAGTTTCTCTCAAATAAATATTGTAACAGTCACATAGAAAGGCATTCTTCTCACAAGCCTTAGGTCCAAGTTCACTTTGGTGCCAAGGTTTGACTTGAACTATGACTTCTGTTCACTTGTTGTTATCTGCTGTGATGGACTTTCTGGCTTCAAGATCTGGTACGTGATGAGGTATTCTGGATATGCCTGCATGAAGATGTGCAATAGTTAAAATGGCTAAATTACTAAGGACAATTAGACAGGATATTATTCCAACAGCAACTTAAAACCTGACATTTGATTAGTGCATTTCTCAAAGAGTCCTGTCAAATCTGCCAGAAACCACCACTATAATAAATACCTACCTGCTAGAATAAGGAACTCTTTCCTGAGGCTGGGTTACATCCCCAAAAGTTGCATTACTCTACTTCTGCCCAGGAACCTATCTATCACAACAAAAGTGTGCAGGTACAATTACCTAGGAGAAAGTGAGGACTGCAGATGCTGGAGATCAGAGCTGAAAATGTGTTGCTGGAAAAGCGCAGCAGGTCAGGCAGCATCCAAGGAACAGAAGAATCGACGTTTCGCATAAGCCCTTCTTCCTGAAGAAGGGCTTATGCCCGAAACGTCGATTCTCCTGTTCCTTGGATGCTGCCTGACCTGCTGCGCTTTTCCAGCAACACATTTTCAGGTACAATTACCTGAGTTACTGACTTCTGGTTCTCAGGAACTGACAAAGAGGGCACTGTTTTTCACACAGCGAAGTCCCACAGGAAAAAGTTTGCTCTGTACTTGGTCTGATTTCTAGTAATTGAGGAGGAAATGCTGGCCTGGAAATCAGGAGAATTTCCAGCTTTCCTTTAATTATTGCCATGAAATCTTTAACACCAATTAAAGAATTTCATATTCCAATGGGACCAAGCTGACATTTAGTCCTTGTTGAGGAAATGAATGTCTTTAAAAACAATGCTGTACAATGATTTGTCTGGTGTTTCAAAACAGGATCTCATTTGAACATTTACTTTGTTTAATTGAATATCTAGCCAAGATGGTAACCGTAAAATAGCTACCTCTTTAAGAGAAAACATCCTGCAAGAATTTTGCCTTTGACTGGAAGACAATTTCAAGTAAGTGGAGGCTGAAATAGTGAGATGAATCACACTTGAATCAAGTTGCATCTCAATTAACAAATTAGTTGCCTCTTATGGAACACCATGTATTGTTGTACAGTGACAATGAAGTTGGAATTAAACTTGGGTCTTCGGGCATGCAGTATGTTTACAGTAAAATTAGTAGAATGTTACAGAATATTTTCTGATTAGTTCAGTTCAACCCGGTTGGATTGCAATTAAAGCATAAGAAACACAAAGTCATGCACTTAAGATAAGTCACAAAAAATCTCTCAAAATTAAGGTTAAAATTTATCAAGTTCTTTCACAAGATGGCCAATGGCTGAGGTAAACAATTATTATAAAGTTTAACATGGAAGACTTCTGGCCAATGTCAATACGTTCGAGCAACTGAACCTCAACATGCTAGATTTGCATTAGTTTCTAGAGTTGAAGGTCATATAATCTCTAGGTAGATTATTACCTGTTCTCCTCTATAGATGACATACTCTGCATAGGCAAGTCCATTGACACTGGGCCTCCCAATCACAGAATGATGTCCTGGAGGGGCATGAGCCATCTTCATTGCACTGAACTGTAGGAATGACTTCCCGAGTGTAACTCTACAGAAGAGCATTTGTCTGTAATCAAAATAAATGATCTAAATTTTACAATATCCTTTAAACATAGGAACACACATATCAGAACATGCTTACTTACTACATCACTTGGGCAGTCATGATAGAATTCAGAAATTATAGTACATAATTGCAATGTAAACCAAAACACATGGTGAGGGTTTGATGCAGGTGATCTTAATCCAGAATTTATTTTGCAAGCTGGATAGAAAGAACAGTCAGGAAACTCCTCCTTCCTGGTACTAAGGGCATATATTGAAATACTTCCTCCAAGAGTATCTTGTGCGCGTGGAGACTGTGAACAGAATCTCACTGCGGTATGCAGAGTTGAGGCTAATATTTGTATGTCAATACAGGTTTTAGTTAGGAATAGGAACTTAAACTGATGTGTCCTTTATTCCTGCAGATCAGAGATTGAACCCTTCACCTCATTGGCTTATCAATGCTGATAACCATGATGTCAGTGGAAAACTCCATCAAATAAATTAGGCCTGTAAGCAACCCAAACTTAGCATACAAGCACAAGCATTTTTGGAAGTACATAACAGGTAGTTTAGCATCTGAAAAATGAAAGGATGGATCAAGATCTCTGGTACAGATCAGACAGATAGACATCTAAAGGTGGGGACCAAAGTTGCTCTTCAGGTCTTGGAGAGGCTGTGCAGGTGATATATTGATGTAACAGGGATGAAGAACTTCAATTAGGAAACAAGCCAGGAATGTAGGTGTAACAGTTGGCCATGCAGCTCCTCAAGCCTGCTCTGTCAGTCATTCTTGATCACAAATGATCTTCTCCCTCAGTGCAATATTCTCATTATCAAAAGTCCCTTGTTGCCATCAGTAGCTGAAATCTTTCAATTTTTATCTTGAGCTTACTCAACAACTGAGCTTCCACATTCATCTGGGTAGAGTGTTCCAAAGATTCACCATCCACTGCATGAAGAAGCTCCTCATCTCAGTCCTAAACGGTTTGTCTTTTATTCTGAGACAGTGCACCCACAATCAGGGGAAAACATACTTTCTACATCTACACTCATCTAACCCTTTTAATAATTTTATAAGCTCCAATGAGATTGACCTTCATTCTTCTAAACTCTAGAGAATACAGGATCTTCCCTCATAGCCCTGTCCCATCATCCCAGAAATCAGTCTGGTGAATCTCTGCTGCCTTAGCTTAATGGCATGTGTAATTCTCCTTAGGTAAAGGGACCAGAACTGCACATGAAAGTCCAGGTGTGGCTTCAGCAAGTTGAAGCAAGATACCTTTACTCCTGTACTCAAATCCTCTTGCAATAGAAGCAAATATACCACTTATGTCTGAACTGCTTGCTGCACCTGAATGCTAACTTTCAGTGACTTATGAACAAGGACACCCAAATCCCTTTGGACATCAACATTTTACAATCTCTCTCCACCTAAGAAATACTTTGTACCTTTGTCCTTTTTACCAAAGAGGATAGCCTCTCATTTATCTCCATTATATTCCATCTGCCATGTTCTCATTCACTCACTCAGCATATTTAAATTCCCTTGAAGCCTCTTTACATCAAACTCACAACGTTTTGTATCATCTGGAAACAGTGAACAGCTGGGGCTAAAGTGCTGATCTTTGCAGTGCTCCACTGGTCATAGCTGGAGAATTATAAATTTATTCTTACTATCTGCTTTCTGCCTGTAAACCAATCCTCAATTCATGCTCATGTATTCCCACCAATCACAAAAACACAGTAAATTTATGATTTATTCTGATCATTTCTAAAAGGAGACAATAACTTGAATCGTTTCAACTTGCATTTGTCAAAACTACAAAACAAGAAACAGACTTGAGAAAAGACACACCATTTTGTACAGCATGGGAAAAGGGTGCTGATTGGTTGATCCATCACTGGCATGGCGATGCAGTGAGAACAGTTAACTATCAATCTTAATTTTCAGATCAGGTAGATTCTGATTGGTCAGGGTGTTGTCATGGGGATTCAGCATTGATTAACTGTCTTGACCAAGATCGGTTATAGGATTGCTCAATAAGCCAATTATTTGTTTTACAGAAGTTCAGTAACTAGTTACAGGAAAACACTCAATCCCTTTTCACTGTACATGCCACAAGTTAGACTAAATGGCTGCTAATCATCTATTCTACATCCCAGTTACTTGCTCATTAGCATGTTTCCCCAAAGTGATTTCACAATAGTAGGAGCTTGCTCAGTTTTTCACTAGGTAAACTCATGGAATCATCAGCAAAGTAGATTGACAGCTCAACAAGAATTTGAAATGTCGATCAGCATGCAACTGCACTATTCAAACCTGTTTCACAGAGAGAAAGCTATTACAGTAGAAATAGGCATGAATGAACAGAATGGCTCAACTAATTCAGAATGAGCTTGTAGACATAATACTTACTACAGAATTCTTCTGTGGATTAATATCACATACCCAAGCTCTTGGTACATAATTAAGGGTCCACAAAAAACACTTCACTCTTCTTATTTTAATACATATCAAGAAAGCATTCATTAACTACACGCATGATAAAAAAGGTTGAACTTGAGTTTCACAATGTCTTTCTCAGGCATGAAGCTCTGGAGAGTTAAAAATGACAAAACATGGGATAGTGGTGGATCTGCACCCGAAGGTCCTCAAACCATCAGGACAATTCCTTCTAACTGGCAATCAGAAAAAAGTTGACTTAGAACATGAATAAAACGAATTGGTGAGGAGAAACTCCTCCAATGACAGGCTGATGCTTTCCCAAACTTGCTGGTGACAGGTTCAGCAGTTAACATAGGAAAGAAAAGGCACATCAGATAGCAGTTTTGAAACTCAGTGCTGGCATTGGTGGGGAGACTGTTGCCTGCTGACATTAGTTGGAAGAATTTGTTTTTTGAATCCAAGAGCTGATTCTGCGAATCTGGGGTGAGGAAGCAACTGCAAGAAGCAAGTGAGTAGAGAGGAGGAAGCTGCAAATACAGAGGCTGATGTTGCGGGGTTGCGGTAGGGTGAGGGTGGGCTGGGCTGGGCTGGAAGAGAGATGTGAGTGGGAAGAGAGATTGCAAAGAGGAAAAGAGGGCTCAAAAGAAAATAATATTAAACTTGCCAACAAAGGGATCCAGGAAAACTTCAAATTATGGAGGTAACTAATTCCTTGTAAATTATGTGGAATCTCTAGTGAATGGTTATGTAAGCTCAGAAGCTACTATACTTGGAAAAACTGTACTGAATCCTATTGCAACGAACACTGTCAACAGCTCAATTTATATTTGAGACTGAGTGCTGAAATGCAGTAAATAAAATTGTAACTGCCTGATTAAAATGTTCTATCTTTGAGACTGAGATGCAAGTATATTAGGTTTGTACATGATGCATTTACAGCAATTACTTTGTGTGTGTAGAATTATGTCAGTCACTTCAAAAAAATCTGTGAACTTGAGTTATGAATAAGGGTTGCTAGACTGGATACATTAAATTGTTGCCCTCCACAAAACTGCTGAGTTTCTTCAGCAATATCTATTTTTAGTTCAGATTTTCAGCATCCACAGCTCTTTGATTTATTATGGCCTTTACAAAATTTGGTGTACTGTTATATTGTTGGGGAAAAACTGTTTGAACCATAATTTGTGCACAAATTGACTACAATCAGCATCCAATGCTGTACCGAACTATCAGTCATACCTCCCCATTTCACTGTAAAATACATTTGAAATGTATTACATGGACTAACTATCAGCCTTACCTGTGACATATGTAGCATGACCTGTCTTTATGGGTTGGGCATCCAGTACCTCCACCTATGCCATAGACGTATTGATTACTTTTAGAGGAATTTTCAGCAAAATAAATTCCTGCACCGAACATCCCACCAATGTAAGCATGTCTTTCATCAAACCCTTTGTAAATTATTGCATTGATGAATGGAGAACCTGGAACGGAAGTAGACAATTTACATACTTACATTTACATATGTACAACCCTTCTCACAAATATTGTTTTAGTCACGAGAAAACCTAAATATACATGAAGAATTAAGCTGCAAACATAAATCATTTGTTGCTTGTCACATAAGTGGCAGAAGTTGTGCTGGAAATACAAACTGGGAAGCTGGTCACAGAAACCTGATGAATCCAAGCATTTCAGCAGCGTGCTAAACAGACAGAAAAGTCTTTTACTGAGCAGGAGGAAGGAGAATCAAATCATACCTCATTTTGTCTTTTTGTTATTGAAGTAACAAGTGTCAACGGTGTCTTATTGTCACTGGTTCCAATGCAACAAGCAGCAATCTCATTCTAAAAATGCCAAGCTTATGGAGGCTAGCTAACACTTGTAAAGAGAGAATAACCTGCCACCACTTTAAATCATGCACTTGCTAGCAAGGTAAGAGGTGAAAAACAGGCCTCGAAGGAAAGGATGTTCTTGGCATATTGACAAAAGGCAATGAGAAAAAGATCTAGCAGCAAACATATTTGAGAAGGGCAACAGGCTGATTGACTTTGCAGGAGACACTAGCTTATTCTATTTATAGGATAAATGAATTAGCTGGCGTTGCCTGCTAAGTCAATAGAATAAACAGAATTCTATTTATATTTATTAAAGCTTAAAAATACAACAAAGTTTACAATCTGACTGGTTTTGGAATGCATAGCGTTCCTTTTTATATCTTCTGATCTTGCTCTTGAATGCTTGATTTCACAGCTGCAATTCAACCATAGCAAACTAATAAGCAGCCATTAATTTATTTTGAGAAGGGAAAGGGTTAAATGAAATAGGGCTCTGCCCTTGTACATTTTTCACAAAAGCAAAACCTTGTTCTGAAACCCAGCTTAATATTCTTGAAAGGAGAAAGTGACAAGAGTAGGCAAGTCTAAACATAAAATACTGATTGTCAGTAACAGATCACTGTGGACACAGTGTGGTGACTTCGGTTTATAACAAACATGCAAGTTATATTTCATTTCAAAAACATCATTGACTCACCATGAAAGAGCATTCGTTCATTGTGGTGATTATGATTTTCTTCTGCTACCTCCTTCTGTCGGTGAACAAATCGCTCCCGTAGTTTCTTGTTCACAACTTTTTGAATCTAAAATGAATATCATGCATATTTTGGCCAAAAGGGATTTGAATATGCCAATGCTGAGGTGAACTTCTCTATTCCTCAAAATATAAAAGACAGCCTCACTCTAACCCACACTTTCAATTTTGTTCCTGGCATACAGCATGCAGACCCAAAGACAGTAAAAGTTCAAGAAATTAGGATAAAGCAAACTCCTTGCTCCAACATAGTTCTTTTAACTTATGTATTCACAAGATGTGTGTGTTGATGACAAGGCCTGCATTTGCTGAAAACTGAAATTGCTCGGAGATGGCTTTTCGAAAGTTATGAACCAAACTTTGTTCAACAGTCCAGCTGGGTAGGCACCTTCACAGGGAAGCTAAGTGATAACACTGATGTGGAAGGAGTCACATATCGGTTAGATCAGTAAGTTTCCTTCCATAAAGAACATGCTGAATCAACAGGATCTTAATGATGATCCAACCGCTGCAGTTACTTTTACCAGGACCAGCTCTATTTCCAGATGCTAGCTTTAATTTGAATTTGAATTCTCAGAGTTGTGGTTTGAAGGCAAGTAAGCCCTTTTGAGAAGGGGCTTTCCTTATGCAACTTGAACTTCAAATAAGAAGATTAAATCACATATTGGCCCCAAATCTTCTGAAGCAGTGAAGCATGTTATTGAAACAAAAACAGAAATTGCTGGTGAAATCAGCAGGTCTGGCAGCATCTATGGGAAGAAAGCAGAGTAAATATTTCACGTCTGGTGACCCTTCATCAAAACACTTCATCGGTGTTCTGATGAAGAGTCACCAGACTCTAAACTATAAACTCTGCTTTCTCCCCATAGATGCTGCCTGACCTGCTAAGTTTTGTCAGCAATTTTGGTTTTTGTTACCAATCTCCAGCATCCATAGTTCTTTGTTTTATTATGTAAGCATGCTACTGAACCAGGTTTAAACTGCAGCCTTAACGTTTCTTGCTGGAGTAATTGAAACATCCTGTACTGGCTGCAGCTTGTTAGAGAGAACCAAAGGTCGAGCAACAAGGCACAGATGCTTTGGTGTCAGCAATGGAAGCAATACCAAGCTCTCGCAACCTTGTGGAATTGAGTGAGTGCTTTTACGAGTTTGTGAACGGAGTTTCCAAACAATTTTACATCTTACACAGAATTTTGATTGCTTTTATAGCTTGTATAACTTTAATGTAACAAATGCAAAAGTGGAAAAGTCTTCACATGAATTTTAACAGTATTTAAAATTAAATAAATGATAAAGTGCATTTTATAGCACTGCAAGTGTAGTCTAGTGAACTAAGTAACAAATTTCATTGCTAAGGCACTTCAATGGCTTTTGTGTGTTTGCTTTAACTGTTTACATGTCATTTAAGTGGTTTAATGTTTATTTAAGTGTTTATACAGTGGTTTATGAGCTTCTGGATTAATTCCAAATTTTAAACGTGTTTATGCTGCTCAAATTAATGCATGGGGTTGGGGTGGTGGGGGAGATAAAGAGACAGAGACAGAGAGAGAGAGTCAGAGACACAGAGAGAGAAATCTTTCTGTAAGTTAGCCTTTAAAATACATTTTGGTCCTTTTGCTGTAAATTATTTCCAAACCCAATCCTATTCCTGCAATTAACAAGCGAAAATTCCATACACAGAATTTTCCAGCAGCTTCAAGGCATCTGGTCCAAGTCAAAAACTGCAAGGTGCATTACAGTGTTAGAAGATGCCATGGAGGAATCCAGACGGGAGGGGGGAGGAGACCGCGAGAGAGAGAGAGAGGGGGAAAGAGGCCGCAGGCAGTTAGGGAAGGGGGAATACTGGAAGTCGAGATGGCCTAAGGGAGTAGGCTGCAAGGCTGGGGGAGGAGGGGTATTCATGGAAGGTAACTGCATGGGCGGGAGAACAAACCCACTGCATGTGATTCTTTAATTATGATTGGATAGATAAGAATGGAATCAAGTAAAGATTTTCCTACTTGCTGAATAATGGTTCAATTACTACTTCAAAGATTACAGACAGGGCAAGGAGGAAAAATTTTCCTTTGTCACAAAGGATGTTTTTGTGACTTTGATAACAGTGGATTCAGGGTTCCACACAAGGGTATCTGGGAACGACAGACACAAATAAGGGAGACATAAATAGAGAGGGAGTGTATGACAGCAAAGGCGTCAAGCATTAGTTGTTTTGATGATCAAGGCTGGTGATGGCAAAATTGAAAGGTACAGAGTCAGTACCCAAGGAAAACTAATTATCAACAATACCAGCCAACAGGGAAGCCAGGAGGGGACGTCTGCTGATCAGCTGTTTAGGGATCATGTGCAAGAAAACAAAGTCGGTCTTTTGAACACGATGAACTCAGCAAGGGCATAAGGATAAGTTGGAAAGAAACTAGTGAAAGACAAATGTTCAGTATTAGGGAAAGGAAAGGAGGTGGTAGAAGTAGATGGTTGGATGGTCTAAATTTTTGTGACAAAGGAAGTCAGGAGAAGAGGGGTGGACATAAGACAGTGACAGACAGAGAGAAACAGGGGAAGGGGTGTTTAAGAACATATTTCTCAAAGGGAAAAAGAAGCATTCCAGAATGATCCTGGGATGGTGAACAGCTTTCATAGACAACAGTAGGGCATGATAAATAGTTTGTGTATGGTCCAGACAGTGAATGGCTAAACCAGCTGTCCCCATATCTATTTAACTCTGCATCCCTTGAACTTAAGGCAATAAAATGAGGGCAACAACAAGGAAGAAATAAACAATTTTAATGTGGAGACAGGCACTGAGAATGGAGATAAGGCTTTGGTTGAACAGATTGGTAGCTGCAGAAATGCAGTGATGAAGGAAGTGCAAAGATTAGATGATTGGGATTTTGAGATAGTTGCTTCTAGGGATATTGATGGAAGTAGGGTTTTAAGGGGGAAGTGGAATGTGGTGAAGTGAAATTCAAGGAAGTAATTACAGATGGTCTTATCTTTGACTGACACTGTGAAATTGAGATGCTGTTGAGAATAAAAGGGTGAGTTGAAACTAAAAAGTAGGAGAGAATGTTGTGAAGTTTTCCGTAGACAGCATCTCCAGTTATATTCCTCAGAGTGGAAGCACACTTTTAGTTATAAAATCTGAGCAAATAAGGAAAAACAGGTGTCAACAGAGATGAATGTTAACACTGAACTCAATGAATTCTGCTTCAAGAGACTATTTCAAAACTGTTAAACATTAAACAGGGTTACAGGAAATAGAAATAAAGTGCCTCGCTTATGCTAAAATGTCAGCAATATCAGTCTGATCTATAATTGGGGGAAAACAAAATAGCCAGCAGGCATGAGATTTTGAGCACTACAGCAACACCCATTGCCACTAACATGGCGCACTAATGCATTCAACTTCCTGTCAGTGATTTGTTTAAAGATAGCAATTGCCTTCATCGCCCATAGAAGCCCTGAAGTAACTTGCTAGAATTTGAAACATTTTTTCTGAACATATAAATTCTATTTAAATAAAAACAGAAACAACCATTGCAAAACCTTAAGCATTAAAGTATGAAAATGCAGTAACTTACCTTAATGATATTATATCTATTAAAAACTCCACCTGCTGTCCCACCATCTCTGTGTTCACGGATTGTACTTTGCATCTAAAGAACATCAGAGTCAACGTCCATTCTTTCTCATGAATAATGAGAAACAGGAAAAGGCCAACTGGCCATACAATCCTGCTCCACCATATGTGATGATCATGGCTGATCTGAACAATGGCATCAACTCCACAAATATATGCATACTTTTTTTAAATATAAGACAACTCATCTACAATTAAGTATACACAGCTACATTTTGATTACGAATCATGCAATTAAAGTTATGGTTCCAATTACGTCCTTACTTAACCTGAAGGAGATGCTGGAGTCTGAGTAAATAAAACAGACCTATACACCAATGCTTGTGATAGGTTGTGGAGGCAAAGAGGGAAATTATATTTACTGCTGCTTAAAATGGATTTGCTTTTCAAAGGGCGGCAGGTCGGCTCACTGGTTAACACAGCTGCCTCACAGCGCCAGGGACCCAGGTTCAATTCCTGCCTCGGGTGACTATCTGTGTGGAGGTTGCACATTCACCCAGTGTCTGCGTGGGTTTCCTCCAGCTTCTCTGGTTTCCTCCCACAATCCAGAGACGTGCAGGTTGGGTGAATTGGCCATAGTCATAGGTGCATTAAGTAGGGGAATGGGTCTGGGTGGGTTACTCTTCAGAGGGTAAGTGTGGACTTGTTGGGCCAAAGGGCCTGTTTCCATACTGTAGGGAATCTAATTTAGTCTAATCTAGTCTTTCTTGCAAATATTGATCATAAATGGCAATATCCAAAACTTCTTGGAAACGTAGAAAATACAAGCAAGAATGGACTGTTTGGCCCTAAGAATCTGCACTGCCATTCAATATGATCATGGTTGACCATCCAACTCAGTGCCCTGTTCCAACTTTCCCCTTGATCTAAGAACTATCTAACTCCTCTTGAAAATATTCAACATTTTGGCCATAACCATTTGCTGTGGCAGAAAATTCCACAGGGTCACCACTCCCTAGGTCAAAAAAATTCTCATCTCAGTCCTAAATGGTCTATTTTGTATCCTTATTTTCAAATTATTTACAGCGCTTTTCTTAAATCAACCTGAACAAAGATGTTATTACACACCCCTGCAGCAGGTGGGACTTGAGCCCACTGCACCATAAGGCCCCTCTGTATTTGCAGCTGTTGCCTCAACTTATAAGTTACCTACAGCTCAAAGAACAATACACGTCAAAGTTGAAGATATATTTTTCTCAATTTCAGGAAGTGAAAATTTGCAAATGTAATTAACCTAGTGCATTGTTTTCTATTAACTTCCCTCCTCCTCACCACGAGACATGTCAGTTTAAATCCACATCAGGTAGCTGTCTCCTTAATGAGGAGACTGGTAAGTGGCAAATAGCAGGCAAGTTTGAATAGTGCCCTGCATTGATAATTTTTCATAATACTACCTTTACAGCAAAAAACCTTTCCTTCACTCAAAGTGGTCAGTACAAGATCACTCAATAGAAACACTGGAGCAAATAATTAGTGTGTAGAGATTTAACATGTCAAATTAACTTGGAGATTTGCATTTTCCATTTGGCATTATCCTTGAATTGTTAATAATCGTTCAATCCTTTGACTGCAGTTTGTTTAGTGAGGAACAAATAGACCCAGGGCAGAATTAATCTGCTCAAATAAAAGCAGCATTTAGACAAATTAACACATTTGCATACTCCTTTACTCCTATTTCCACTTCCATTTTTTCCTGTATAAATTCCTCTTCTGGTCTTTACTGAACTCAGCATTAATGTTAGAGTTGGGTTCATCAGAAAAATTTACATGTGCTTGACTGAAAATAGCCATCAATGCAATTCTCCAGCTCAATAAAATTTAGAACTTTAACAGTGACAGTGCTTGTTTTGGTTTTGATCTAATTTTAATGTCTAATGTAGATGTTAGTTAATGTATGTGGCACTCTGTTGTTAATTACTCATAACGTTATTTGTTAATTGCAGATGCACACCTGGATATATGGGTCACAATGCATACAGCAGAGAATATTATATCTGAACCTGAATTAGCTGTGTTTAATTATTGTGTGAAGGGACAGAAATAGTGAAAAGAACTATAGCAAAAAAATTTGAAATTAAATAAGACTATTTAGGAAAAGACCTGAAACGATTAAACATTGAAAATGTGGACTAAGCCACCAGAAATATTAAGAGAAGGATAACTTAAGAGATGGATTTTAACCAGGGGCTTGAAGATAATGAAAGACATGCAAATGAGATTTATAGGAATAATTCCAGAGTAAGAAGTTGACAGTACCTCCTCTTCCACAGACTGGTACTCCTTGTCATCTGGTGCAAGATCAATAAGAATGGTTCCTTGGCTAGCACAATGGAAAGTCAGATAAGGATTTGCACCTGAGAAGACAGGAATGGATGTTAGCTAATTAAAATTCAACAAACAATCTAACTGAGCACAGAAACTGGCATCAGGCACAGTTGAAATAATACTGAGCAGACATGTCAAGGAAGTGATTACAATTATATCAGTACAGATAAAATGTGGCATAGCCTACAGCCAATTAAGACTAGACAAGCTTTTTTGCAAGGAGTATCTGAAAGACAAAGTTCTTGAATACGGAGCTTATTTAGCAATCAAAAGGGGAGAAACCAATTTAATATCACAAAATCCTGGATTTATACACACAAAGACATGAATTAGGAGCAGGAATATAGACTATTTCATCCCTTGACTTTGCTATGCCATTTAATAAGATCATGGTTGATCTCATTGTAATCTCAATTCCACATTCCCACCTATCCTTGATAACCATCACCTTTTTGCTTACCAAGAATCCATAATGTGGAGGTGCTGGTGGCGGACAGTGGTAGACAAAGTTAAAAATCTTGTGATTTTTCACAAGAATCCATACACATTGGCCGTAAAAAATTATTGAAAGACTCTGCTTCCATCACTTCTAAGGAAGAGAGTTCCAAAGACTTATGAGCCTCTGTGAGAAAAGAAAATCATTTGTGCCTTAAAGGACACATCCCTTATTTTTAAATGATGAACGCCAGTCCTAGATTCTCCTTGAAAAGAAATACCCTTTCAACATCTACCTATTAACACCCTTCAGGATCTCATTTTTTCCAGTCGAGTCACCACTTAATCTTATAAATTCTACAGATACAAGACTAGCCTGTCAAAACATTCCCCTTAAGACAACTTGCCCATTCTTGATATTACACCAGCAGACCTCTGAATTGCTTCAAGCTTAATTACATACTTCCTTAAATAAGGAGACCAATACTGGGCATAGTACCCTAGATATGTTCTCATCAATACCGGTACTGGGAAAGCATAACCTCTTTACTTTTATATTCAATTCCCTTTGCAATAAACAATAACATTTTATTACTTATCCAAATTACTTTCTGTACCTGCATACTAAAGCTTTGTGATTAATGCACTAGGAATGCAGTTCTGCAATCTCTCAACATTTAAAATAATGCTTTTTTACTGTTTTAGCTAAAGTGGACAATTTCATATTTTCCCATATTATACTCCATCGCCTGATCTTTGACTATTCACTAGCCCATCTCGAATCCTTTTTAATCTCATGCTCTACTCAGAACTTACTTTCCTACCTATTTGGTTTAATCAGCAAATTTACTTTCAGAGTCTTTCTCTGCATCATTTATATAAATTGTAAAAAGATGAGGTTCTAGCATTGATGCCTGTGGCACACCAGTCATTACATTACTGCCAAAGGCTCCTGTTGGCCCTCTGATCTTTCATTCATGTCAATATACCCCTTATACCATGAGCCTTTGTTGTTCACCACGGCCTTTGGCATGGCCATTATCAAATGCCTGAAGAAGGGCTTATGCCCGAAACGCCGATTCTCCTGTTCCCTGGATGCTGCCTGACCTGCTGCGCTTTTCCAGCAACACATTTCCAGCTCATTATCAAATGCCTTCTGGTATCTAAGTTCAATACATTCATAGGTTCCTTTTTAGCCAAAGCAAAGGTTACTTCTTCAAATAAGTCTGATGTGGTGGTTAAACATCACAAAACGTTACTGAATTAGTCTGATTACCTTGAACATTTCCAAGTGCCCAATTGTAATGTTAATAATAGCTTCTATAACTGGGTTTAAGCTCACTGGTCCATAATTTTCAACATTTGACTTCCTCACTTCCTGAATTACAAGGCTATATTCGACATTGTCTGAACCAACTGAACTTTTCCTGAATCTAGGGAATGTTGGAAACATTTATCTCACTAGCTACTCTCTTTAAAAGGCTAGGATTAAATCCAGCAGCACCCAGGGACTTGTCCGTATACAGTTCCAAGAATGTGCTTAGAATCACTTTCTTCATGATTGTAATTTTATTTAGTTCCTCCCTCCCCTCCTTTCTTCAACCACAGCTATTTCTTGGATTCTCTTTTCCTTTCCAAATATCTTTTATCAAACTTTTATCGAGATTTAAAATTTCTAGCCAGCTTTCCGTCCTTATTAATCTTTTATTCATTCATTTCTTTTTTAAAAAATAACTTGTTCAGTATTGTGCAATCTGACCTGTCATCCATCTTTAAGCAACTCTTTACGTTGGATATTCTCTTTAATGTTTCAAAATTAACCATGAGTGTTGATTCTTCCATTAGAAGTTTTTTTTTCCTTGTTGGACTGGTTCTATTCTATATTCTGAAATATCTCCTTAGATATCGGTCAATGCATTTTTATCGACCTCTCTCCTTACTTAATTTGCCTGCTCACTTTAGCTGGCTCTGCTTTAATACCCTCATAATTGTCCCATGTAAATTTAAAATACAAGACTGGGACCTAAACTGGGACTCTCCCTCAAACAGAATACCAATTTCAATCACATTATGATTGTTGTGATCTAAAGGCATCTTCACAATGAGGTTATTAATTAATCTTATCTTGTTGCACTACCTGTCTAGTACAGTTTGCCCTGGTCAACATCAGGACATGCTGTTCTGAGAAACTTTTCTGAAAATATTTTATGAACTGTACTCCTGGGCTACTTTTTCACATTTGATTTTTCTAGTTAATATGTAAATTAACATCCCCCAAGATTATTCTGAATGTTTTGGACGTGCTCCCATTCCTTTATATTTCAACCTAATGTGTGATTACAGTTAGAGAGCCTGGACACAAACTCCCACAAGTGACTTCATGTCTGTCATTTCTCATCTCAACTCAAACCGCCATTTCTTCCTGGATTCCTAAACCCAGGTCATCCCCCTCAATTATTTCTGGTATTAGTACAATAAAATGCCACTTTTCCTAGCTTCCTGCCCTTCCTAATCCCTTCAATTTTCAGGTCTCAAGCTATGTCATCCTGCAATCATTTCTCTGTAATGGCAATCAGACCATATTTATTAATTTCTCATGGCACTATCAGTTCATCTGTTTTGTTCTATATGTTGTCATTCAGATACACAGCCTTTAGTTTTGTCTTTTCATTATTTTTGTAATTTTTAGCCTCATGTTGATTAACTGTTGCATATGTATTTTCTATCTCTTTCTGTCATGGTGTGTGCTTCATTTCCCATAGTAATACTTGATTCTTTCTTGCTGACTGTTCTCTTTATCTGCTCAAATTTGATTTCTTACCCTCATTATCAAAAATCTGAAAACAGTCAAAGTTGAGTTCGACAACGACCCATCATCCAGAGCTCTTTGGAGAAGAGTCCCAGACACCAGCAACCATCAGGAAGACATCATTCTGCAACCCTCTTTCAAATAAAAGAGTTTCTTACTTTGAAACTTCGAGTCTTAAACGTTTGTATTGTCTCATTACGGGAAACATCTACTCAGCATCCACCCTGCAAACCTCCCTCAGAACCTCATGTTTCAATGAGATCATCTCTCATTCTTCTAAAACCAAATCAATGTAGGTCTAACTACCACAACGTTTTGTCAGAAGTCTACCCTGTTATCCCAGGAGTAAAGCTAGTGAACGCTCTCTGAATTGCTTCCTATGCAAATATGCTCCTCAAATAAAATGACAAAAGTTACACAGTACACTCATCGCGGTTTCACCAATTCTTCGTGCTACGAACATAACATTGTACAATGTGGCAGCATTGTGACCTGCTGATTTTGTTTTATGTGATTAACGCTAAAATATAGCCAACTTGCAAGAGACGACTGAAAGAAAACCTGATAGAAACAGGCTAAACCAATGAACTTAAATTTTGGAAGACTTGAAATTTCAGAAGAGTTAAATAATTCTTATGCGAGAAGGTATTACACAATTAGTCAGAAAGCTTTCAGGTTAATAGACTTAGGATTCTTGAATTAAAGCTTAGGCAATTTTGAAATTATGATCAGCAGTCACATGAAAATACTGTAGCTTCCAACTTCGAATAAGCCAACAGAGTAAATCAATTCACCTTGCTGTCCCCCAAGCAGCCGTTCAACACCCTTGATTAATTTGTGGCGGTGCCCATAGGCATTAATTCCAATTTCTTTCAGCTCTTCATGTCCCATGTCTGCAAGCACATCCAACGTGATCTGAAAAATTTCAGCATATTGTCAAATCCTGGAGCTGAAAAAATGGCTTTTCAAAGTTTT
Source organism: Chiloscyllium plagiosum (assembly GCF_004010195.1). NCBI lineage: Eukaryota > Metazoa > Chordata > Chondrichthyes > Orectolobiformes > Hemiscylliidae > Chiloscyllium > Chiloscyllium plagiosum. The sequence continues at coordinate 142,285,586 of NC_057711.1, read as the reverse complement.
AAAAAAGTTGACTGTGTAGTTTGTATTGTCCATGTAGCACCTTGGTCCTGCAGGAATGCTGTTTTGTTTTTACTCTATCAGTTGTATATGGTAGAAATGACAAATAAAACTACTCTTGAAAAGGCAGATTTTCACATCTTTCTCTCTCAGTAAATACTTCTGCATCATCATAGTTCACTCCTTATTTACTCAATAACCGTCCCTCTTCCCACTACACCTTCCTGTGTAAGTGCAGGAGATGCACTGCTCCTGGGGGAAACGGACCAAATACAGATTGAATATTCACTTTGAGGAACACCTGGGGTATAGATGACCCCAGGTATCCTGTCCCTTCTCTTCTGAAATCTCTGCACCACTAACTCCTCCAATGTTGAAGATCTATCTTGATAAACACATGAACAGAGACAAACAGACGGACAGAAACTGCGTATGGGCAATAATTCACAGGTCCAAATAAGGACTAGGAATAAGGCCCAAGTCTTGGTGGGCCAAAGGGCCTGTTTCTGTGCTGTATTGTTCTTTGTTCTTGTTCAATCTCCTACATTCTTCTAATAAAACTGAATTTAAGCTCATCATCTTACGAACTCAATACAGAAACAAGTTCAGATCTTAGCCTCTGCTCCCATTTTTTTTTAGGCGATATCTGGTGACGATTCTACAACATGTAAACCTCCCTGAGATCCAAATTTTGTTTTTTCAAACTTGATCCATGATTACCTCCCTTGCCTTTCACCATCATGCCTTTTGTCATTCAATTTCTCCTGCCTTTCAACACATTAAATACCATTCCCTTGCTCTCCATATTACAACCCTTTGTTTTTCTGGCTCTATACTTGCTTAAAACTGATTAAATCTAACTTTTCCCATTTTGCTGGAAGATCACTAAGCTGACCATTAGTTCTTTTTATCTCCACAGATGCTGCCTGACCTCAGCATTCCCAAAATTTCAGTTTTATTTTCACTTACCTGTTCCCTTTCAAATATATCCCGCAAGTGTTCCAAGCCTAGACTTTTAAGGAACTGATTTATGTTCATGTCAAGCACAGTAACTGCAAAAAATATTTAAATGTTTCAATATCAGATTAAATGAATGAATATTAAATGCACAAGAAAAAAAACGATCCACATTATTATAACGTGTTATCAAAGCTTCACACTACACTAATGCACTTCACGTGTAACTGAACAAACAGCAAAACAGCAATATGATAACATTAGTCAGGGCATCAGAATTCCCATTATTTGCTTCCCACTTATGCTATGGAATCCTTTTACAAACATCTCAACAAGCCCAAGACCTTTACTATCTCAAGGATGATGATCATGGATGCTTGGGAACACCAGGACGTGAAAGTCCCCTTCAAGCCCAGCTGATGGGGAATTATACAGATGGCTCTTCACTTTTGCTAGATCAAAATCCTAGAACTGTCTTTTTTACAACACTCTAGGTTACGTCTACACATGGACTGCACGTGTCTATGTCGGAAACCTATGTCGGAATCTCCCCTGTGGAAGGGGGCATCATTGGAACAGATTCCTCAACCAGGATTCCTCACCACTGTGACTGATGGCCCTCAGCCATATCAGAATCATTCCCACCATTTCTGCCCTTACCTGCTACTTTTCCTCCTGGGCTCCCCTTTTCCTAACCTTCACCCCTCTAATCTCTGCATTCAAGATTGACTGTCATCTCAAACCAGGATCCCTCTCCCAAACATATCTCAGATTCAAGATGGTCGGACACGGGTGACTCCTTATGAGCTCCCTACAGCAGATTTAACTCTAACATTTCTTATAACCGCTCTACACGTTTAAACGCAAGTTCTCATTCTGTCAAAGTTTTTTTAACCTTATGATCTGTATGTTCTTGCTTACCATGATCTGCCTGTACTGCTTGCAAACAAAGCTTTTCACTGTACTCAGGTACACGTGACAATAAATCAAATCAAATCACGTGTTCCCTTGCCCTACAAGCATTCTGCAGGCACTGTTCTCTCCATGTTCTCTCTCAACTCCTCTATCATTTCTAACACTTCTTCAGCCACCTTCCTCAGTCCCCCAAACACACCGTATTCCTCATACAATTTTTAAAACTTATCCTTTTACCAGCTCCCTCCCCAAGGCCGTAAACACATCTTCCAGGTAAAGTGGCAATTTACTTTTCCTTCTTTCTTTTGTTGCTGCTCTTTTGTAACTGCTCTTTTGTAATTGCTGCTCAGAATGCAGTTGCCTCTTCACTGGCAGACTTGCTGACTGCTTTGTGAAATATCTCTTCTGCCCATAAGAATGACTCAATCATTGAGCTACTTGCCATTTCAACACACCATCTTGCCTCGTACTAACATTTTTGCCCTAGGCTTGCTGCAGTGCTCCAGTGAAGACTAACAAGTTTGATGAACAGCACTACATTTTCCACTTAGGTACTTTAGTCTCCAGAGGGTGACAGGGGTTCAACAACTTCAAGCTGTGAACAATGTTCTTCCACTTTGATTACACCCACATCCCCCAAGGTTCTTATTTACACAGGTCAGCTCTGCTGACAGCAAACCTATTTTCTGCTATTGACACCTGCTTTTCACCTGGGCTACCTTACCTTCTGTTCAAATCGATCTGCATTGCACTTTTATCAAAGGCATTATACTATCAATTTTCCAGCCTTCTTCAACTTTTGAAGAGTCAATGTGAACACAACATGTTAACTCTGTTCCTCACTCCACAGATGCTGCCTGACCAGGTGTGTTTCTCCAGCACATTTGTTTAGATTTCACATCTCTAGCAGCTGCAGAACTTTGTTTTTAATGGTTATCAATTTTCAGTCAACCTACCTTCCCCTTCTTTTCTTTCATTGCCTGTAGCTCCATCAGCTGCACCGGAGGCACCATTAACAGCTAGCTCTGCGAGTGGGCCAGTCAGGTTATCTACACTACTAGCAGCAGACAAACAAGAGGGAGTCGAGGCTGGAGAGATCACTGCTGCACTAACAACAGTTGCCTGAGGTTTATAACAACTAGGAAGGGCTTCGGGTGGCATAGCATCAATAAGCAAGGCCCTGATATCATCAGCCTGAAATAAGAAAAACAAGAACATTTATACGTTTTCACCCTGAGAAATTTTAAATACACTAAAAACTTTAAAATATTAACTGCTAACTCTCACAGCTCATTATGCATCATAAACACACACGAGCAAAATGTAAATTAAATATTTGTCACTGCTTTGAATTTTGAACATACTGTAGCCAAATCCAAAGGAGTCTGGCCTTCCTGGTTCTTCATGGTAGGGTCTGCCCCATGAGCCAGTAGCAGAGCACAGAGTTGTGTCCTTCCTTTCTGTGCTGCTTCATGCAATGGAGTGAAGGCCCATTTGTCAGTTGCGTTGACACAGGTGTTGTATTTGATCAGAAGGGCTGCAATATCCACATGCTGAAAGGAAAGCAAAGCAAGGACTCAAATGTAACTCTGCACTTACAAGTTGTGACTGCATTCATGAAAATTGCAATCTTAAGTGAAGCAATTTTAAGTGAAGCATGACTTCCACAAGAGTCAATGGGCTCCTTTCGACTTGTCACCCTGAAAAGGCAAAGTCAAAATTGAGATACCGTATATATAGAGCAGTGCGTTCTTAGCTGAAATAATTTACAAAACAAAATGCATCATACAGTGCTTCAATAAAAACTTACCTCAAGACTCCATCTGGTGGCTGAGGTTGATTAGCGCAGACAGCAGCTGGACATAGAACCCAGGAGCAGGAGGAAGCCATTCAGCTGCACAGGCTGTTTCACCATTCTCAAGTCAAGGCTGATCGTCTATCTATTTCAACGCCATATTCCTGCACTAAACCCATAACCCTTAATGTTATCAATAACTAGAAATCCTTGCAACTTCTGTCTTAAAAGTACTTAATGACTGAGCTTTCCGAACCCTCTGGGACAGAGCATTCCAAAGATTCAAAAATCTGAATGAAGAATTTCACCTTATCTCAAACCTAAATTGTTTGCCTTTGATACTGTGATTAGTTCTGCATCCATCAGAACCACTTGCACAGACTGATTTCTGGCTTACAGGCAATAGCAAAGAGAAGAGTCAGGTGAAGCCAGGAACACATTGGGGGGGGAAAGAGCGCCAAGGCTGGAGAGTGAGGTGAGGCCAGGTGGGATGGGGAGGTGGTATGGTAAATATGAGTATATAACTACAAAGTAAGAGTAAGTGTATTGTATGAAATCTCCCCTACATGCTGGCATGTTGTGTAAGTGTAAGGTCTGGTTTGCATACTTGAATCAGCCTCGCATGACTGCGCCTATCAGGTGACAAAAAAGGTGAAGAAAGATGACCACAGCACAACGTGATGGACTGTAGCAATCCAGAAGAAAATTGTGGCAGAGTCTGATTGGTTAAGGGGATATAATGTAGGCTTAGTGCAATTATGCTAATGTAATGGGGTTAGGGCATGGCTTTTAGAAAAACAAACAATAGAGTACTTTTGCCACTTGGGGGCAATCAGGGATGACATCTCTGATGGTCAGAGCTTTTGTTTGCAAATAAAGGTTTCTCATCTCGAGAATCCTCTGTGGCTCCTGGTCACTTGTAAAAGGCGTGGTCAACCACGACAAAATTGGCCGAGTCGGCAGGATTGGAAAAAGACCTACCCAAAAGGGGTGGCAGCCTGTGAGTGCTTCCCGGTCCATCGGGGATTCTCCCAGGCCTGACAGAATAAGGGTGGCCCACCCACTAAAAGAGGTAAGCGTTTTGCTGTCAACTCAGACTAGATTTTGTTGAGTAGGGAGGTCCTCGGGGACGCAGAAGTGCAGGAAAGCTGAAGGAGGGTCTTTCCGATCCAAGATACAAGAATTCTGATGATAAATTGAAATGTGGGGAGACTCAGAGGATTGGTCAAGGTAACTGCGCAGTGGGGTAAGTGGGAATAGAAATTAGAAATTGTCTGAAATAAAATTCTACATGGTGTTGGTAAGTCGCCGTGGATATCACCTGGCAGGTAACAAGGGGCTGAATGGAAAGGGCAGGAAAAAGTCCTCGTAAATACTGTCTCAGGAACGACTGAGGTAAAATAGAAGCCCCGCCCTAGAATAGTAGGGGTCTGCTTGGGCAGGATAGGGAGTTCTGCGGATACTGCCCTAAATAGGGGTCTGCATAGGCAGAATGAATGAAGATAGATTGTCCTTATTAATTCGTTGAAACCAAGGAAGTTTAGGGACTGAAAGTTTGATAAGAGACGAATACAAGTTGTAGAGTTGGGGAATATGAATAATTATTGACAAGACACTACTAGACTTGTAAGACAATGGAGAGAGAGCTGTGAGAACAGAGACAATGCGTAGTTAGACTGAAATATACGTCAGGATGTGTAAAGGAACTGCAGTTGAATATTGAGTAAAAAATTCCCAGTATCAAAAAATGACCGTGAGAATCTCCAAGAAATGTGAAAAAAGAACTAAGACCTTATCAACCAAATGACCAAAAGAAGGTACCTTTGATATAAATGAGAGATGAGATGGAGGGATTAATTAAAAATCACAAATCAAAAGATAAATCTGAAAAGAGAACAGGAGGCAGAAATATTAAAACTTGTCAGACAAAAGGGAGAAAAACTGAAAAACATACCAGGCACCTGTAATGACCAGGTAGGCTGCCAAAGAACAACAAAAGCAGCCTGTGAAAACTGAAGGTCAGGAAGACAAACTTCCTTTGTACCCGAACTTGCAGAAGCTTGACATACCCATCCCTACTCAAATACAGAAAACACAAAGCAATGTCCTTTGATAAAGAGAACCGCAGAAATACAAGGAGAAATTGCATGGGTTGAGGACGACGATGAGAAAGACACACTGAACCAGAGAAGGGATGAAGTGAAGGGGTTGTACTGCGGACAGTACAAGAACAAAAATAGCACGAAGAGTTTCTAAACTGTAAAAGGAGTAGTGAACGGGGTCAGAGGGAAAGTGACCAATGGAAGGGGTGAAAGGGAGTAGAATAGTGTGTACAGAGGAGGGCCCGACTGGGACCAGCAGGGACGGATGGGATGAGTTGGAGATGGAATGGATGAGGACGATAGCAGGGAGACAGAGCATCCACTTGCAAAAAGAATGCTGTCTTTGCTCATAAAAAGGGGGGGGGGGGGGGGGAGCAGTCACAATATGTTCCCTGGGAAACCCAGGATATGGAGGGGCTGAGAAATTCATTGCCTAGTATACATGAGGGTGCAGTTAAGTGGATTAGAGCCTTTGAAGACAAAACCACAGAACGATTGTTGGCCACAGGTGATCTGAAGGCACTGCTGGTAAAGATGACAGGACTCCCAAAGTTGAGAGCGATAACGAATCAAGCTGGTTTGAAGAATGTAATGGACAATCCAAGGATTGGTGGTGCTGGGTTTGACCGAGTGAGACAGAGGGTCTGGCAGGCTCTCAGAGACTGCTACCACCTAAAACTGATCCCAAGGATAAGGGATCCACTGAGTGACACTGAAAACCCAGCTGCCTATTTAGAAAACCACCTAAAAAAAAAGTGGAGGTTCAAAACGGAACAGGACGTGGAAGGTAACCAGCTGCTGACCACAATGCTCCGAATGGCCATTGTTGATGCTATGCCCCCTCAAGTCAAGTCGGGACTGGAGGTGGTGATAGGTCTGACGTCAATTACCCACCAAGAATTCAGAGACCATGTAGTTCATGCTGTCGAAAAATACCAGAGAGACAAAAAGAAACTGGCCAACCAACAGGAGACTGCGCAGAGAAAGCCGGCACAGATGTAGCTCGAGGAACACAGAGAGAGAGAGAAAAAGGCAAAACAATGTTGCCAATGATAACTGATTCAATAGTCATCACTGAAATTAACAAAATGCCAACCCAGGGAGGACCCCATTAGGCTGCCCAGCAAGGGCCAGAAAACCCCATGCCAATGGGGAATGTCTCTGGTGGAGCTTTTCCACAGATGTTGTATCAAGGGCAAAATAAAATGAGACAACAGGCAAAACAGAACTGGGCCCCCCAGGGAAGGGGTCAAAGAGGTAGGGGTCAAAGGGGTTTAATGAGGAATCAGGCACAGAAAGGGCCGGAAGCAGGATGTTGGGGTGCAACCAACCAGGCTACTTGAGATGGGACTGTCCTAACAGGTCCTGGTCTGCTCCGTTCCAGCAAGGACAAATGCACGAAGAAAATCCACCTTTTATGGCTCAAGGGCCTGCGAACCATTATGGGTCGTGCTAGGGGTGCCAAGTGGGAAGGGACTGTACCCACAGGTGATACGGGAGGCTGAGCAGGAACCTATTGTACAGGTTAGCCTACAGGGATGGTTGGTGCCACTAATTGAAATTGGAGCCATACACATCGGCATTCAACCGCAATATGACTCCCACCTTCCCACGTCAGGAAAATTTATTAAAACTACAGGGTTCTGGGCAAAACCGCAGTTAGCACGATTTACAGTTCCAGTCAGTTTAAAAACGGGAAGCAAAGAAATCGTCCTGCCAGTACTAGCGTTCAAGGGTACGTCGATTAATTTGCTGGGCAGGGACGCTTTGCTAAAACTTGAAATTGGAATGTAACCGAGAAGGCTTAAGTGTTGAAAGAGCAAGTACCCAGTTGAGAATGTATGAAGCTAGACGTGCTAATGTGTATTGGATAGGAGACATAGATTGGTACATTTGGGGAAAATGGAAGGAAGACATTCTGGCTGCACTACCTAAGGCTAGACCACCCAAATCTGAACTGTATTGCACAGTAATATCTGACGAAACTCAGAATGAAGTGCTGGAAAGGCAATGGCACTGTGAGGTTGCCACCCAGCAACACTTAATGAGCAAAGCTATAATAATAGGGAGTCAGGGAGCAGCCTTGCACAAAAAAAAACAATTTTTTGGATAAATGGTATAGTGTACCAGGTGCCGTGCCCCATATGACTATGTTAGTAAATGAGGGGGCACCAGTCTTAGGACTTGGGACCCATGGTAAAACAAGCAGGAACAGTTAGTGACTGCCAGGTGGTGACTCCAGGGGTAAGGATATCTGGCAATAGCGACTATGTTAGGATAGCAGCACGTACAGAGATGGTGGGGAACCCAAAGGAAGTCAAGGTGACTCCTCAACGAGATATGCCGGTGATACTTAGTGAAGGTAGTCACCATTTGGATCAAAGGTTGGATGCATTGCCAACTGCTTTATGGTCACAACATGACAGAGATGTGGGAAAAGTTAAATCAGCAAGTCCAGTAGAAATACGGTTGAAGTAGGGGGCGATTCCACCTAGATGACCACAGTATTCCCTAAAACCAGAAACAGAGGAAGGAATAGCGTCAATGATACAGGGCCTGCTTGACGCAGGGACACTCAGAGAAATGACCAGTCCTTGTAACACTCTACTATTGCCTGTGCTAAAAGCAGATAGATCTAAATGGAGACTTGTGCATGATGTGAGAGCAGTGAATGAGGTTGTGGAAAACTGGCCGACAGTAGTTCCAAACCTGCATATGCTGTGGACCAATGTACCACCTGAAGCTGCTTGGTTTTCAGTGATTGATTTATGTTCTGCTTTTTTCAGTATTCCACTGGTGGATCACTGCGGCTATTTGTTTGCATTTACTTATAGAGGTACTCAATACACTTACACTAGAATGCAGTGGGATTTAAGCACTCACTACAGGTGTTTACTCAAGTGTTGAAGGCAGACTTTGAAGGGGTCTCATTGGACAGTACCTTAATCCAGTATGTTGACGATCTGCTGGTCTGCTTAACAGTCAGGAGCAATGCGAGCGGATATTATTTTTCTGCTAGAAACGTTATCACATGGAGGTCACATGGTCTCAAGGAGAAAGCTGCAATTCTACAAACAGCAGGTTGAGTATTTGGGCAGGGCGATATCAAAAGGCACTAAGTTGATAGCGCCAGATCAGATCAAGGGGTTAGCTAGAGCCCCCACACCAGTGACAGTAGGGCAGATGGCATTTTTGGGAATAGCAGGATTCTGTTCGAACTGGTTTGGGGAATATGCTGAAATTATGGCACCCCTATGGAAAATCATGAAGGAGGCTGGACATACAAATTTAAAAGAGTGTTCTGCGGTGGGATGAGGAAGCTGAGATGGCTTTCAACACCCTTAAGCAGGCACTGTAGTCGGTTCCAGCTTTAGCCTTGCCCAATTACGAAAGGTTTTTCACCTCTGTCCAATAGCCATGCAGGAGACAGGCGTGGGAAAGGCAAAGCAGCTGCTTGCATATTAGAGTTCCAAACTGGACGAAGTGGCTCAGGGATATCCTCCTTGCTACCAGGGAGTGGCAGCAGCACATTATGAGTAAGAGAAAGCATCCTCCATAACAATGGGTTATCCTGTAGTTCTGTATACACACCACAAGGTAGCAGAGCTGTTAGATAAAGGCCAATTTGTTTTAACACCGACCAGGATATCGGCTGTTACTGACTTTTCTGGACATAGCTATACAGAGATGTGTCCCACTGAAGGATGATGATGATCTCCATGTTTGTGTAAGGGAGGTTAAGATGTTTGCTAAACTGAGGTTGGATTTACAATCTGACCTGCAAGCCCATGGCAATAAAAAGGTTTTATTCGTAGATGGCTGATGCTACAGGGACTATGATGGAAATCATGCAGGATTCTTGGTTGTGCAACAGAAACAGTCTCAGTTTAAGACAATTAAACTGGAGGCTTGTCCGCAACCCTATTCAGCCCAATTAGCAGAGATTAAAGCCCTGATGGCAGCGTGAGTTGATGGAAGGTGAGAAAGCAGATGTCTATATGGATTCGGGCTATGCCCATGGAATACGCCACCTCTTTGGAGCCGTTTGGAAGCAAAGAAGCTTCAAGAAAAGCAATGGTGACCCCATACAGCATTGCCAACAGATTATGGCACTGACCACAGACAAAGAGGAGCCAGGCGAGACCAGGGCGGCCTGTGGAGCATGGATGAAGATTTGTGGGTTGCGCCTATCCCTCTGTTAACTGTTCTCATTCAGAGGTACATGGCTTGGATCATTGTGCAAGACGGGGGAAGTCATAAGGAAGATATAAATGACAGGTTTTGGTCACCTTACCTATAAGCTTCAATGAATTACATCCTGTCACAATGAGGGGTATGGACTCAGAATAATGTTAGAAAGGGAATATTGACCTCTACAGGTCACATACCAGTACTCAAAGGATTGTTTAAACATTTGCTGATTGACTATGTGGACATGATAAAGACGGTGAGAGGAAAAAGATTTCTGTTGGTGGTGATTGATAGATTTAGTAGATGGGCAGAGGCAACACACTCTAAAGACTCAGGTGCTGGAATGGTTGTGAAATTTTTAACAAATGAAGTCATTCCATGATTTGGCATACCGTCAGAAATCAGCTCGGTTAATGGGTCAGCTTTTATTGAAAAAGTTGTTAAATTGGTACCGCAAGCTTTGAGGATCAAACAGAGATTTGGATGCACGTATCATCCCCAATCACAACGCATGGTGGAAAGGATTAACGAGACTTTGAAAGCCAAACGGAATAAAATTTACGCAAGCACTCAGTTAAATTGGATTGATGCACTGCTGTTGGCTTTAATGAGTTGCTGTGTGCAAGGTAATCACATAACAAGTTTGACCCAACATGAAATGCTCACCAGCAGGCCCATGCCAGCACCCAGGTGGAGGAATCCTTATGAAGGACCTAGTTTAGAACAATTAACGGTAGAACTTAAGTAATCTGTGCAACAACTAAATATGATGCATAAGTCTATCCACACACGGGAAAAACAGAAGTAGCTGGTGGCTGATTGGAAGGAGGGACCCATCCAGCCTGGCGTCCAGGTATACATACGAATGTTCTGACAAAATGGAACGAACCAAGGAAGGAAGGACCCTTCATGGTCACCAAGGCGTCACCTACAGCAGTACGTGCAGGAGCGATCCACATGATATCATTGTAATCACTGCACCAGAGCTGTTCCACAGGCACTTGTTGATGCTGGATTGGAGGTAAATGGGAGTGAAGTGACAGCTCAGTTCGTAGGTGTGATCTGCAGTGACGCGGATATCTTAGGAGCTGCAGACAATGAGGTTGTGGGAGGCGGCCTTTCTCCTGACGGTGTGGCTAGTGCTGAGTTGAAGGCGCCCACTGACGCTCCTTTTTCTGGTACCACACCTGTCTACCCCTGTGTAGACTTGGCAGATCTGACCTGGCAGTACCAAGGCCTCTCAGCACCTAAAAGATTATCCTAAACAAGTCAGGAGTGTGCATCTCACTTCCCTCTCATGGCTACTGAGCATAAATGGGTAAATTACATGGCTGTCTTGGCAGCAAGAAGGGACTGCTACCTGTGTGCTAAGGACAAGCCAGTACGTCATGTTGTTTCTGTCCCCTATAATTCCTCTACATGTTTACAACGGTGAGAGGTTTACAGCAGTCAATGTGATAGGCAATGCCCTAATGGGATTACACCTTGCAGAGGAAAACGCTGCAACATAAAGAACACGTGTTACCTCAACGGTACTAGCAATACGCCCTATTGATGTATATTGTACCAGATATCTCCCCAAAATGATCAAAGTGAACTCATCCGAAAATGTAATTACAGTACTCCTTGGTCTACCTTCAAAGACAATCATATGTTATCAATAGAGGCCCTTGCCCTCTGTCACCATTTGGGCTTTGAGTGTTTCACATGACGTGGTAACATCCTGGTTGTTCACTCTGTGGGAAGATGCACCCGGACATGTCACACCCAGCGTAGTGCCTGTTGCAGGTGTCTCAACCCCAGATTGTGCAGTGGATGCCCAGCTTATCCTGTTGGCAGACACTTGATGGTTGTGTGGCATGGAAAGAGGATTGAGGCCAACACTTCTCCTGGAATGAGGAGGAACCTGCACCCGAGTGATGCTACTACAGGAAATTGTTACCTCCCCAAAGGCTCAGTTTGACACACCACTTCAATGGACACTGCGTCACCATAGGAGAGATTATGTCCCTGACCCGGTGATCCGCATTGACAGTATGGGGCAGCAAAGAGGCATCGCTAATGAGTTCAAGGCCAGAAACGAGATTGCTGCAGGTGGGAAGCACTTATCCCTGCCATTGGTGTTAGCAGGAATGCTGAATGGATTAATTATATTTACTATAACCAGGAGAGATTTACTAATTACACCGATGATGTCCCCTCAGCATTTGAGAGCAAGTGGATGCAACCAGCTAAATGGCATGGCAAAATAGGCAGGCCTTGGACTAGTTGTTAACTGAGAAAGGCGGTATCTGTGTAATGTTTGGGGAACATTGCTGTACCTTCATACCTAATAATACTAGTCTGGAGGGGTCGTTTACTAAGGCAATGGACAAGTCTGAGAAATCTGAGAAGACAGCTTAAGACAAATGCAGGGTCTGGTCATCAGTTTTTTTGACTGGTAAGACAGTGTTTTGGGAGGATGGGGAGCTTGGTTTGCCAAGATTGGAATCATTGCTGCTATTATGTTACTGGTTCTTGCCATGGTGCTATGCTGTGCTTTACCTCTCGTTAAGTCTTTTTTAGTACGCATTGCTGCAAAGCAACTCATCGTGCCGATCTGTTCTGAGCCATCTCCCATAACAGAGAAGGTTCCAACGCTCTATTATTATGATCTGCTGTCCACTGAAGTGCAGACGGCTTGTGGGGATATGGCTAACTATTTTTTTCCCTGTCTTATTTTGTCCTTAAATTTAGTTTGTGAAGGTTTCTTGGTCTTTTTTCCTGTTCTGACATTGAGGGATGGGTCTTTGGCCTGGTTACTGCAGGGATAAAGGAAGAACCCTCTGAGAATTGAACTTCTAAACTTTTTCTGCCCACTTTCGGGACTGCAACTACATGAATTGGTTTGTGAAGGTCTGGCCTCATTGTGTTCTTTCTCTGAAACCCATAACCAATGGGTCTCAAAGGGGGGAATATATGGTAAACATGAGTATATAACTACAAAGTAAGGCTGAGTATATTGTACGAAATCTCCCCTACATGCTGGGATGTTGCATAAGTGTAAGGTCTGGTTTGTGTGCTTGTGTCAGTCTTGCATGACTGCGGCCTATCAGGTGACAAAAGGTGAAGGAAGATGACCATGATGGACTGCAGCAATCCAGAAGACAACTGTGGCAGAGTCTGATTGGTTAAGGGGATATAATGTAGGCTTAGTGCAATTGATTATACTAACGTAAATAGGGATAGGGCATGGCTTTTAGAAAAACAATAGAGTAGTCTCGCCACTTGTGGACAATCAGGGTGACTTCTCTGATGGTCAGAGCTTTTGTTTGCAAATAAAGGTTTCTCATCTTGAGGATTCCTCTGCGTTTCCTAGTCATTCTTAAAAGGCATGGTCAACCATGACAGTGGGAGGGGGATAAAGGCCAGACGGGAGAGGGGAAGGAGGCAAGGTTGAGCAGGGGAGGCGAGAAGATGGCAAGGCCAGTCAGGCAATTTTCTAATTAGAGAAGAAGGGAGAAAGAAACAGTTGTGGGCCAATTTAAAAAAGTTAGAAATCTCTCTACACTCCCAGATAATAATTGAGCTCCAAGAGCCAGTGAGACTGAGTGTCAACTACCGATTGGTATAGGTATTGGCTTCTCTTGAGGACTCATAACACTGGAAAAAGGAGCTCATGGAGTTTAGTGGCAAGTGATAATTCAGCATTTTCTTACCCCATAGGATGCTGCATTATGAAGAGGAATCAAGCCTCCTTTATCTTGTGCGTTAACATCTGCACCATGCTCGAGAAGATAATCAGCAACTTCAAGGTTATTGTAGCCAGCTTTGAAATAAGACAGAATAATTAAAAATGGTACGGTATACATATTTTACCAGCCAATTATGGGCTAGTCCTTGTGCTACATTTTACAGAACTAGCTATTTTAGGAACTTCCTGATCAGAAGAACACCTATGGACAATATATTAATACATCAACATAAGATGCAAAATCATGAACTGTCTATTCTTTCATGGTGCTTTGGGGCTGTGAAAATGAGAGGTGGCCACAGTAGCTGAATTGTGATTTATCGTCAGGTGATTGCCACGTAAGACTCTTTCAACATCACCAGAAGCTCCACTTCAAATCATTGAAAAGGAATGATTTGTTTAATCATCTGTTGCCAATACATATTTTATAAAGAAATTCATTTGAATTTATAGTGTCGTTTATGTATACTCATGACTGCATCGCCAAATACCAGACTAATGGCATTTACAAGTTCACTGATGTCAGTTGAATCTCAGATGGCGACGAAACAGACTACAGACAAGAGGAGGGAGACCTGGGAAAATGGCGCACTGAGAACAACCTAGCTCTCAATGTCGGCAAAACCAAGGAACTTATTGACTTTCGGCGGGATGTTACTCATGCCCCCTTACTCATTAACAGCAGTGGTGGAACGAGTGGAGAGTGTCAAGTTCCTGGGAGTGGTCATCCACAACAAGCTTTCTTGGACTCTTTATGTGGATGCACTGGTTACAAAGGCACAACAATGTCTCTTCTTCCCCAGGCAGCTGAGGAAATGTGGCATGACAGCAAATACCCTTCTCAACTTTTATAGGTGTGCCATTGAGAGCATTCTGTCTGGATGTATCACTACCTGGTATGGTAACTGTACCATTCAATATCAGAGACTGTTACAGAGAGTAGTGAACTCGGCCTGAACAATCACAAAGGCCAATCTATAGAATCCATCTACTAGGCCCGCTGTCAAGGAAAGGCCGCCAGCATTCTTAAAAATCCATCCCACTCTGGCAATGTTTTTCTACAACCTCTACCATCGGGGAAAAGGTACAGAAGCCTGAACACACGCACCAGCTGGTTTTGAAATAGTTTCTACCCTACTGTTGTTAGAATACTGAATGGACTCTCAAACTCTTAGCATTTGCCTGTACTTGTGCTTTTGTTTTTGCCACTGTTACTTATTATTTACCTATCTATGCTACTTAACTATGTGTTCTGCTTGTGTTGCTCGCAAGACAAAGCTTTTTACTGTGCCTCGGCACATGGTGACAATAAATTCAATTCAATTCCGTTCTTTCTTGGCATTAGTGTACCCCAAGAGACTTGATAAGCAATCAAGTGTAACCACTATCGTAATAGGAAACATCAATGCTCAAGCAATAACGTCCCAGAAACACCAATGAAGTAACAATATCCTAACTCATTGTTGAATAACATCATGGGATATTTTATGTTCACCTGAGGGGGAAAGAGATAAAGTTCAGTTATGTTTCTCATCTGAAAGATATCACTTCCAGCAGTCACCTCAGTTCAGCACTGGAGTGTCAGTTTTGATTAGGCGCTCAAATTTCTGTAGTGGAACTTGATTTTATGATCTTTATGACACAGAAGCATGAGTGCTACCACTGAATCATGGCACTTTAAGTTTAACCAGGTTTGCTTTCTACTGAAGGCTAGGTAAAAACCAAGGACTGCAGCTGCTGGAAACTAGATTCTAGATTAGAGTGATGCTGGAAAAGCACAGCAGTTCAGGCAGCATCTGAGGAGCAGTAAAAATCGATGTTTCGGGCAAAAGCCCTTCTTCTGGTGGGTACAGTCCAGCAGGAGGCAGTGTCACGTCTCTCACAAGTCAATGCTGCGAATGGAACTTTTGCAGTCGACACCCCAATAGGGAACAAACAAAAACCCATCTCGATCTTGCCTTACTACATTGAGAAGCCGATCAGGAAAATCTCCAGCCTGGACCAGTTGTGCAGATCAACTCACTGGACATTCCCAGCAAAACAAAATCCCAAACCGTCATCCGAGCACTCGGAACTATTCTATGCTACTTTCTCCCCACCCCCACCCTCCTCTCATTATCTCTCCACCCTGCAGGCACTCTGCCTCTATTCCTGAAGGGCTTTTGCCCGAAATGTCGATTTTCCTGCCCCTCGGATGCTGCCTGAACTGCTGTGCTTTTCTAATCTAGAACCCCTTTCTACTGAAGGCTTCAATTTTGATTTAGGTTTATGGCAATCTGAGATTGCTTCAACTAAACCACCTGAAATAGATTAGGCAAATGGTAAGACTTTTAATCCAAATTATGTACAAATTAAATACAACTCATATAGCGTTTTGCACAAACTGAAATACTTCAGCAGTTTAATCTGTAGTACCCAATATCAACCTTTGGAAATTAAAATAAAATCACAGAATTAACTAACGCAACAACTATTTGGGTATATCATAAATCCAATACAGTGCAGAGGTTAGAGTCCAAAAAGTGAACCTGTTTTAGAGCTGGACTACAGTAGAGCTGAAGTTCTCAGTTATTCTGAATCGTCTCCATGCTGTAACTATTTATATGAATTTAGGTTGTTAGTTTGCTTTTTAAGAGTCATAGAGATGTACAGCATGGAAACAGACAATTCAGTCCAAATTGTCCGTGCCAACGAAATATCTTAAATAAATCTGGTCCCATTTGCCAGCATTTAGCCCATATCCTTCTTTAAGTGGCTCACCTTTATCCCCTTTAGATTGTAGAATACCTTTTTTATTCTGTTGGTTATTGGTTTTCCATATCAACAGGTATTACACGTATTTGTGGTTCCTTTTTAAACCTGATTGATTTAAGGTTGAATTGAACCCTCTGGCCTCTAGACAAGACACAGCCAAACAAATGCAAAGCCATGAGTCAAGGTTGAGAGTACTTGCATTCTCTGGGAATATTTCAAGTTTTTAAGCTCATGCACATTCTCAAAGCCATGTTGGACTGCACCTGTACTGCGCGTGGTTGATGCAGACAATACAGGTTGTGAGCATGTTTACTTCTGGCCATAAAGGGAGAAAAGCTGATTGCCACGGGATGTTCGGGAGGTCAGTGGAGGTTGCTAAATTTGGGAGCCATGAGATCCCTATGTCAAAAACAAATATGCGCTCTGTTTATTTGCATTTGCACAGATTTCTACTGTATTTACTTTCAGTGCTTGATCCTTTATAACACATCCTGAAAGACACATTCTTAGACATAACAGGACACTGATGCCAGAAGAGCAGGTCCACTCTTAAAATCGCAGGTGATTTCTAAAAAATGTTAGATTGTTCTCTATAAAGCAAGCTTGGAATTTTGCTATTTTCAGAGGGAATCTGGTCAATTAGAAGATTCCTCCCCTGTCAGACAGTGTTAGCTTCAATGCAAGGTACCAAGTCTCTATAACCAGGTCTTGCTGCACTTTCCCTTCTACTTTCTTCCAGTCACCAGGCTTAGATTACAATTCTACAATATCCCATAATTGTGGCATTAGTTTGATGTCATAGAATTGTACAGATCAAAACTGAGGCTATTTGGCGCATCATGCCTGTGTCAGTTTTCTTTTAGGAAAGTTGTCCAATTAATCCCACTCACTTGCTCTTTTGCAATAGATCGGAATTGTTCCCTCTTAAATATTTAGATATTTTCTTCTGAAGTCTACTTTGCATCTGCTTTAATTGAACTTTCGTGAACATATTCTAAATTAACCTGCTGCATAAAAAAAGTTTCATGGCAGCTTTTTTATTTTCCTCAGATAATCATCCCTGAACAGTAAACAACTGATCAACTTCAAAGAGCATCAAAATTGATTTAGTTCAGATAAATGAAGTGGGAGAAATAACTGCAGTGAACTTTGGAGAACAATCGGAAAATGGGAAGAGTAAACCAGACTACGATAACAGTCAAAAATTCTGCTGGATTGGAACTGTGCAAATTTCAGTGAGAAGAGGAGGAAATTTAGATACAATTAACTGGACAGAAGATTAATAAAAACACTGATCGATAACAGGGCAAAATCTGGGCCAAGTTTTACCTGCAAGGTGAAGTGGTGTTGAGTTCCTTCCTTGAGTATCTCTGCAATTTATGTTCTCTGGGGTACACAGTTTCTGAACTCTGGCTAGGCAGCCTTTCTTAGCAGCATCAAGCAGAGCAGCATCGCCTCGAAGTAAATCCTGAATATCTGTGTCTCCTTCTTTCACAAGATCCAGAGGTGTGTTCCCATCTCTATTCTTCTTTGTTGGATCAGCTCCATGCTAAATAAAATTAAGGCAATCTCAATAATATACTTTGATCAGCTTCTTTTTATAAATAGATGTATTCTTAATGAATTTTGATGATACTTAGAAACAGCAGTAGATTGCTCAACCTTCAAATCCATTCCAAGATTAAAACAGCTTATGACTGATGTATATTTTAATTCCATTTACCCTCCTTGATTCTACAACCTTCATCCAGTCGATATAAAACTCAAAGTTTCAAAATTGAAATTGATAGTGTTAAGTTGAAACTTTATTGCTGGAACAGCACAGCAGGTCAGGCAGCATCCAGGGAACAGGAGATTCGACGTTTCGGGCACAGGCCCTCCAACCTCAACAGATTTCAAGGGGAGTTATTCACTACTGTGTGAAGCAGCACTTTCTGATATTACCCTAGAAGACTAGCTCCAATAACCTTAGCACATACGAATGCTTCGCTATAAGCTATGCCAACAAGCATGAATCTAGTCATCGCTCCTCAACATTCAATGGCATTAATGTCATGGCGTCCTCAATCACCAACAGCCTGGGGGTTACTTTTGACCCAAAAATGAATTAGACCACCCACACAAACACAATGGTTACAAGATATAGTCAGAGACTGGGAATTCTGAGGTGATTCCACAGAGCATGCTCACCACCTATATTACACAAGGCTGTAGTGTGATGGAATATTCTCCACTTGATTGGGCGTGCATGGCCTAGTCAACACACAAACTCTACACCATTCAGGATATCAGCGATGCTTTGGCAGCACACTCCAAACTAGCAGACTCCTCCACTTAGAAGGTCAAGGGCAGCAGGCACAGGAGAACACCACCTACAAGTTCCTCTTTAAGTCACACACCATCCTGACTTGGAACTATATTGCTGTTCTTTCACTGTTGTTGGATCAAAATCCTGAAACTCCTTTCCTAACAGTACTGTGGGAGCATTTGCACCACCCTGCAGTGGTTCAAAAAACTGCCCACAATTTCAAGGGTCATTAGGAATGAGAAATAAATGCTGGCCTAGCCAGCGACATCCACACCTATGAAAAAAGATAACAAAATATTTTGAGGTTATGCTCATTGTCCTGATTTCCCCACAAGAAAAGGTTACTCTTATCCTTCCTCTCAACGCCTTGGACAACCTCAGGCACCTCAGATAGAAACCTGAATAATAAAGACTATATAAAGACATCTTCTTAATGAATTTTGATAACTTAAGGAACAGCAGCTTGTTCAGCTGTTCAACCCTCAAGTCCATTCCAAGATTCAAATTGATTACAACTGATGCATATTTTAATTCCATTTACCCTCCTTGATTCTATAACCTTCATATTCTTGACATAAAACTCAAATTTTACACGTGAATAAGAGAATCAACTACAAAATGGGTCTACATAGTTTAATTCTTCTAACCTTGGTATCATTCGAGTGAATATTCAATGCACTGCTTCCAAGACAAATACTCTGGTAAAGGCTTAGTGTCTAGAACTGAATGCAATAACCTAGATGAAATCTAACCAGAACCTTCAACAGCTGTACATTTTCTTTTTAACCTCTGCATTCAACCCTCTTATAATCAGTGCAGTAAACAAAACACAGTCAACCAAATCCTAAAGTCTGATAAAGCACATTAAAATTTCATTATCAAATTTCAAATACTGACAACGTAAAGCTCAATTTTAATTTAAAATCCATTCTTTGCATTAAGCATATATGATCATGTGATTTGAAGGAACCCTTCCAGAGGAGCTCCCTTTATTATTTTAACCTTAAATTCAAAACTTCAGTGATTAAAAAACCTATATTAAATTCTTGACATGGATAAACAGAATAACTATGATTGCAAAATAAAACAGTTCTGAAGAATTGTTGCTGGACTCAAAATGTTAATTCGGTTTTCTCTCTACAGTTGCTGCCAAATCTGAGTTTCTCCATCAATTTCTGTTTTCTGCTCTGTTTCAAGTTATGATCATTATTAGATTGAGGGGTGTAGGATTCTGTTAAAGAGCATCAAACATCTTCACGTGCTTCTGATAAAAATGATCAAACCTTTACAAAATCTTCCAGACTGAAAACTACATACCTTTAACAGCAGTTTACAAATCTCATATTTGCCTTTGGCTGCTGCTTCATGCAAAGGTGTGAACTTCCATAGGTCAGCAACATTCACTGATGCACCATGCCTCACCAGCAGTTCTGCAACTTCATAATGTCCATACGAACAAGCATTGTGCAAGGGCACTAAACCCCTGGAGGATGAAAAGTTCAAACTTAAACAACACTACAATTGTACAAATGAAACTCAATTAAAAGCTGAATATGGAAATTTCTATCAAGGCTTTGTTGAACTCAATAATAACTCAACGACACTGACTAGGTTCCTCTATTTAACAAGAACTCCTAGTTAGTATCAAAGCGAAATTGTAATCGTAAGTTAACAGCTATGAACCACCAACATATGGCTCTACTAGTTAAAATCTAACCCCCTTTTAAAACACCCACACATATACAGGCAGAGACAAACAAAATAATGTTGGCATAAAAGCAAAATACTGCAGACTCTGGAAATCTGGCAGTTCAGAAGAGTCATAAAGGACTTGTAACATTCACTTTGTTTCTTTGTCCTTCCAAATTTTCTGCATTTTGCTGAAGATACAGGCAGTTTACATATTAATTGTTCAGTTTCGCAATATCTTACAGCCAATAGCAGGAGACAGTAACTGACTGTTTCCAGGCTTGGATTACTTTGCTGCAGACAGATATGGAGACAGATCCCACATCTCCAGTTGGACATCTCCAGTTTCTGCCACTGTCATCTGCTGATGAACCAATCAGACTGTTGTCATCAGGCTGACGAACTATGGAATCGATAACTGCACAAGTCAATCAGCGACCTATTACTGGCCAAATCTCACTTCACACACCCTCTGCTGCCATGTCATCTTCTCTCAGCTCCCCACCCACAACTGCTTAAAGCAGCAATGTAAACACAGCTCACAATAAGTTCCAGTAACCTGTGTTTAGGACTACAGCAACTCATTCCATAGCCCTTAGTTTCTAAAGAAAAAACAAATTTGCCCATTTTAGACAACAGTCAAAACTGCAGAAAAATGAAGTGATGTGGCCTTTATGCAACAAAATAATAGAAAACACTTGGCTGCTAACTTCCCTTTCCTCGCTTTTAAAACATGATTACTTTTTAGTACACTGGTTGCATTAAGAACCTACTTAAGTGGGCATGAAACAAATGAGACACCTTTCAGACAATGATCATGGGGAGCATCAGACAGACTACATCCTTATGACAGATATTTCTGAAGGGATGCAAAAAGGATCACTCTAATTTTCTCTTTCCCTATCCACAGATGTTGAAGTCAAGGGTATTACATTTGCCAACATCTAGACTCAAACTAGTTAACTTAGTCATTGAAGGAGGTAAGGAATTTCAATTCTGACTGTACAGTTCACCTGAAACTTTTTGGGAAAAGCTAGTTTCAGGATAGTTTATTTAGCTTACTTCATAAACTCTATCCAAGGATCATGAAAATGGTTTAGTTCTGTGTGACTCAATACTTGTGCCAATTCATTCATTGTGAATTAAATTATGTG
Organism: Chiloscyllium plagiosum; assembly: GCF_004010195.1. Classification (NCBI taxonomy): domain Eukaryota; kingdom Metazoa; phylum Chordata; class Chondrichthyes; order Orectolobiformes; family Hemiscylliidae; genus Chiloscyllium; species Chiloscyllium plagiosum. Next base: position 142,263,991 of record NC_057711.1, on the reverse strand, counting down.
CAGCTTAAAACTTATTGAGCCCTTTGATCTTATTTCAGCAATGCATATATTTCTCTATCTCTCAATTAAAAAGATTACCCCCAGCTGTTCAATTATTTTGTAATATGAAACTCCAACTTGAGCCCAGCTTCAATTGAGTTCCCACAAATGGTATATTTCCCTCCATTATACACATTCATTTTACTTAGACAAGAGCCCAAGCTACTTTAAAGCAGTCACCTTCTGGGCAGTGATTTTCCTAGGGTGATGTTTAAAGAGTTTGCAACAAATCTCGAATTTTTACCCAAAAACCTAAGAAAGTCCATTTAATTTCAAACATACACAATTAACATACCTTGCTACATTTCAATGGGGCACTTATTACAAGACTTGATCCATGTAAGACTGACATTAATTGATAGTTCAACTACAACAATAACAAAGGCAGCAGGGCTGTCAGCAACTGCAGCCGGGCGTGCAGTGGCAGCAGGAAGCATCAGCAAGCAGACATTAGTTAGCAGAAGAGGCTGGAGGCATGTCAGCAGCAGGGAGCATCTGCAAACAGCTGGAGAGGGGAAGGGGGATAATGTTCAGTGGGGTGGGGTTGTGAGGAGCAGGGGACAGAAAGCAGGAGCTGGGAATGGCAACAGGTGGTGGGGTAGTGGCAACCAATAACTGTGGCAGGGTAAATAAAAAGGTAATGTCAGGAGAAACAAACCAAATCCCAATCTGTACACCCACATACCCTTTGTCTTTGGCATGTACATCAGCTCCATGATGAAGGAGATACTCCACAACAGCCACCCGATTGTAACCTGCTGCAAAATGTAATGGAGTGGAGTGCCGTCCTTCCAGATCCCTGCAGTTCACATTCTGGGTTGTGCACAATTGCTTTAAAATAAAATTACCGCTTTATCAGTAAACATGATTTGATTTTTGATTAATTACTTGTTTAAAAAAAAAACCATCATGTGAAACTATTTTGACTTTAATGAGTAGCTTTACTTTCACTAAACTGGACAGAACAAAGTGAAAGCTACTCACTAAATTCCAGTGTTTCAATCAATTGAAGGACCATGCTGTTGCTTGCTTTTTCACACACTCCAGTTATAAATCCCAACCAAAAATAATCAAGATTACATTGAGAAAGAGACCTGCTTTTTGTGTTAATATTTGATGCTTCAATAATAATGAGAAGAGAATGGCTTGTAAAGCAACTGAGCAAATTAGCTGGGCATCATTGCAAAGAGAACATTATTTTGATCAACCTAAAATTCAGGTTCTCAAACTACTGGCTTGATGCAAGGTCTTAAGGTACATGGATTCTGGGTCGCAAATATAGCACTCTTAAAACCTGATTAAATATTGATATTCACACTGAGAATTCTCACAAGAAGTCTCTGAGAATAAGAATTGCATGTTAAGTATATGGAAAAATGATCAAGACCAACCAAATGCATTTATCCAATCCTTTGACATCGAGTTTGTCCATGAAGTGTTACATTCTCATTCAACAACTTGCATTAATACAGCATCTTTTACACAGTAAAATGTTTGAAGATGCTCCACAGGACAGTAATTAGACAAAAGCTATCAGTCAAATGAGGAAACATGAAATCTTGATCAGAGACAGATTTTAAGATCAAGAAAAAGAAAAAAAAGGAGAGAAGCTTCCTAAGGTGCTGAAGACAAACGATGGGGAGAAAAAATTCATAAATACACAAGAGAACTGAATTAGAATTTTCCTGGAAGCATTTTAATTCATATGCAATCCAATTTTGAAATTTTGTCAGATTTAGGATTTGGTTCTGCATATAAGAAATAGGAGCACAAACATTCTTACTCACTCGCCGCTCACTCACTTCTCCCACTCTCACTCGCTCGCCCATCCACCTCCTGCTCTCACTTGTTCACTCTATCACCCCATCTACTCTGACTACTTCACTCTCACTCTTCCAATCACTAAATCCCTTAAGCCTATTAAAAACTTGCCTGAATATGGCAACTGGTTTTGAAAATGGGCCAGTATGCTCCAGAATAGCTGTGTATGGGATTGGCCAGGATAAGACAACTCAGCAAGGACAGAAAAGGGTAACACGTTCATAACCTTCAGGCTTAGCTGCAATCATCCCGTCATCACCACTGATGGAAGATCTGTTCCCTTATTTCACGACTCTCCTATTCCACTTTTATCCACTTTATGGCTATAATGTATTTGCGATTTGAAGATTTATTTAAAAAACGTTGTTATTTTAAATAGTTTCCTTTTCTGTTGCCCGTGTACTTTAGCTATTGCCAATAGAATCTAGCTACTGTTTCTCAGGAGGCACACCCTTACTTTAACACAATGATCTTTTATTCCCACCATAACCATAGAACATCTAAAGTGGTAAAATGCTCAAAGGTACTTCATTAGAACATAATTAAATAAAATTGGATATTCAGTTATATAAGGAAATATTGGGTAATGTGACTAAAAGCTAGAGATTTAGTTTAGCCATACGGACTTCTGAACAATTACTGACACCACATGCTTTAAAATGCTCATTTTTGCACAAAAATACTTTATCACAAGAATTTTCAATTTACCTTTTTTAGTTTTATTTCCATATGTCTCCCTTAATGAGGTCTGTTACTCCGAAATCTTGCAAATATCTTACTTTTTGGCATTAATCTTCATTATGGTATCACCCACATTGGGGCAGCATGGTGGCTCAGTGGTTAGCACTGCTGCCTCACAGCACCAGGGATCCAGGTTCAATTCCAGCCTGGGGCGACTGTCTGTGTAGAATTTGCACATTCTCCCAGTGTCTACGTGGGTTTCCTCCGGGTGCTCCGGTTTCCTCCCACAGTCCAAAGATGTGCTGGTCAGGTGAATTGGCAATGCTAAATTGCCCATAGGGTTAGGTGCATAAGTCAGAGGCTAATGGGTCTGGGTGGGTTACTCCTCAGAGGATCAGTGTGGACTTGTGGGGCTGAAGGGCCTGTTTCCACACTGTAGGTAATCTATAATCTGTCGGGCGGTTGGAGTACATTACAAGTCATATATTACATGTAGCACGTTATACTCATTAAATCAACATGTTCACTTCACTACCTAGGTTCTGGCAGACTATTAATAAACTCATTGTTGATAATGGCCCCTTTGCACAAGTTGGATATAGGATACAATCATTTAACTCTATAAAACTCTCATCAACTCAACCAATCTCAAGGAATTTTCTTTATCCCAGAGGTTATCACAGCAATCAAACAATGTCCATTATATTTAATTGTCAACATTTCCAAAATATGCCAGCATGGCTAAAAATGAGTTAAACTAAACTAAATATACTGACTTCCAATGTCATAATCTGCAAACATTAATTTTAAATATTATAATGCTAAAGTATTTTTTACATAGTCCAAATACCACAATTCTAAAGGCACAATTGCAGGGTTTATTGAGGTCTGGGACAAGGTGCTGGTGGGTATTAGCTAATATTAAAAGGAGAAATAATCCTAATAATCTGCTGAAATAATCCTAAATATTATGAAGTAGGAGACTGATCAGTAACTAGCTGACTTGGTTACTCTGAATTAGAGCAGATGATTGAGGAGAGCCTGCAATTTTTTTTGAATATTTCCATGTAAGGCTATGAAGTACCAACAATCTCATGAATAAGGAATGCAGCTGGTAATTAGTGCCTCCGTTCATGTTCTTATAAAGGGACTTCAATCGGCATGTTTACTTTGGACCAGGAGCAGAAGGGAACCATTTGACCCTAGTTAGAGTGGAGTAAAAACCTGCCAAGGGGCAGATGCTTTTCTTTAACAAACCATTCTTCACTGACAAATGGAAGAGGAAGAATCTTTTCATGCTAAAAATATCAAAACAAAACACCTTCACTGTTTCCAAGTCGCCAGCCTTTGCTGCCTCCAAAAGTCGATAATCAACATCAGAGTTGTGTAAGGGGACGTTCTCTAAATAAAAATATTCAAATAAAGGGTTAGAATCCTTGTGATCACTATTACACGTAAAGTACCAAAACAAAAAACATTGCTATGAGCACCTTGCTTGTTTTCCCTCCATTAATTTGCTCTCTCAGATTGGAAAGATATTTAAGAACATATTGGACACAAATATAAAATTTATCAAGTGTGCTCATATCACAAAACAAAGAACTACAGATGCCAGAAGTCTGTATCAAAACAAAGTGCTGGAGAAACTCAGCACATCTGGCATTATCTGTTGAGAGAAAAATAAAGTTAATTTTTCAAGTCCATTCTGAGGAAGGGTCATTAAACTCAAAATATTAACTCTGCTTCTCCCGCCACAAATGCTTCCAGACATGCGGAGTTTTTCCAGCACTTTGTTTTTATGCCCTTATCATATGCTCAGGGTATAAAGTGCAATTATTATTATTATGAAGGCACATGGAGGCTATCCTGTGCATCTTCCAAACCAGAAAATTAAACTATACCATTCACCTCAATCCATATTGTGATAGTATCAATTCAGAGAAGAATAACGGCTTAAACATTGCACCACCTTTCTCTGAACACAGTAAGGTGATCTACTTTTGTAGATGAGAACAGTCTCTCTGCTAACACCAAACTCTCAAAGCCATTTACTTCAGCTGGACAGTGTTTGTCAATTTAACAATTCATGGTTTGAAACATTACGGTCTACTTTTTTTTGATTCAGATTATTTCCTCAATGGAACCTTTCCCAATATTATCTGCAAGTATCTGTCTGTACTGTCTGAGAACACTGGACATAGAAGAAAACACAATTAGAGTAGTGCTGGAAACGCACAGTGTCTGAGGAGCAGGAAAATCAACGTTTCGGGCAAAAACCCTTTTTCAGGAATGAGGCTGGGAGCCTCTGGGTGGAGAGATAAATGGGAAGGGCTGGGGCTGGGGAGAAAATAGTTGAGAGGGCAATAGGTGGATGGAGGTGGGGGTAAAGGTGATAGGTCAGAGAGGAGGGTGGAGCAGACAGGTGGGAAGGAAGATTGACTGGTGGGACAGGTCATGAGGACGGTGCTGAGCTGGAAGGTTGGAACTGGGGTCAGGTAGGGTGAAGGGAAATGTGGAAACTGGTGAAATCCACATTGTTGCCATGGGGTTGAAGGGTTCCGAAGTGGAAGATGAGGTGTTCTTTCTCCAGGCGTCAGGTGGTAAGGGAGTGGCAATGGAGGAGGCCCCGGACCTGCATATCCTCGAGAGAGTGGGTGGGGGAGTTGAAATGTTCGGCCATGGGACGGTGGGGTTGATGGTGCAGACGTCCTGGAGATGTTCTCTGAAACACTCTGCGAGTAGGCGTCCAGTTTCCCCAATGTAGAGGGGGCAACGGATACAATAAATGATGTGTGGAAGTGCAGGTGAAGCTTTGATGAACGTGAAAGACTCCTTTGGAGCGTTGGACAGAGATGAGGGGAAGGTGCGGGTACAGGTTTTGCAATTTCTGCAGTGGCAGGGGAAGATGCTGGGAGGAGAGGGCGTGCTGCTGGGCGGCATGGACCTGACCAGGTAGTCGCAGAAGGAATGGTCTTTACGGAAAGTCGTTAGGGGTGGGGAGGGAAATATACCTCTGGTGGTGGGGTCTCTTTGTAGGTGGCAGAAATGTCGGCGGATGATGCGATGCACACGGAAGTTGGTGGGGTGGAAGGTGAGGACCAGGGGGTTCTGTCCTTGTTGTGGTTGGAGTGGTGGGGTTGGTGGGCAGAGGTGCAGATGTGGATGAGATGCAATGGAGGGCATCTTCAACCACGTGGGAGAGCAAATTGCAGTCTGTAAAGAAAGAGGCCATCTGGTGTGTTCAGTGGTGGAATTAGTCCTCCTGGGAGCAGATACGGTGGAGGGGGAGGAATTGGGAATAGGGAATAACATTTTTGCAGGAGGCAGGGTGGGAGAAGGTGTAATCCAGGTAGCTGTGGGGGTTGGTAGAAAATACAGATTAATTTGGTTTCCTCTTCCTCATAATGACGTAGATTACTGAAAGACAACTTCTGCCTTGAACCAGAGATGTAAATTCAGGCTGGTTCTCAAGTTACAGGTGTGATGATCCATTTTAGCCCATGTACCAAATTAAAATCCAATCAAGTTACCTTTTTCAGGAAAAGGCTCATGCCCGAAACATCGATTCTCCTGCTCCTTGGATGCTGCCTGACCTGCTGCACTTTTCCAGCAATACTTTTTCAGCTCTGATCTCCAGCATCTGTAGTCCTCACTTTCTCCTCGCAAATTTATTGAGCCAAAGAATATTTCTTTATTCAAACTACAAACATAGAAGTATAAGCCAACACCATCTGCACACTGTATTAAACTTACCGTTAAGTATCTGCTGCACAGATTCATTCCCCATTTGCGCAGCTGTAAAACCTTGAAGGGACAAGATGGAAGGATCACTGCCATAACTTAGCAAGAGACGACATGTCTGTAGGTGACCACCATGAGCTGCTCTGTGTAAAGCTGCTTGACCAAGAGTGTCCAAAGCATTGATCTGTGAAGAAAATGATTTTCATCATGGTGTAAGATTTCTTGTTTATATCTTTAATAGCATGTTTGAAGGTTCAGCGAATAACATAGTTGTTCATCATTTTACAATTAAAAGGAATAGAGTAGTAATAAAATTACGTTAGCAAACTGGACAAAACATTTCAGTTCTGACAAAGGGTCACTGAGCGCTAAACGTTAATTGTGTTTCACTTTCTACACATGCTGCCAGACCTGCTGAGTTGCTCCAGCGCTTTGCTTTTATTTTCAATTAGGTATTTTAATTTATTTAAACAACAGGATACTTTCTGAAGATTCAATAAAAAAAATGTGTAGAACAGTGGAGACATGGCACGTCAGACTGCTTTCACTCCCAGTCCTGATGGAGATCTCTTGGGTGCCATTAGTAGCTTGGTGAACCGCTCCTATCAGATGTTGCCATTTACTTTATTGAAAGAATCTTCATCTAAGTCACAAACAATATCCATTGCAACTGTTAACCAGCTGGCTGTTTTAAGGGAAATCCTGTTTATGAAAGTAGAGAAAATGATCTGCATTATCTGATTCGCTGTTTCAATGGACCTGTATGCTTTTGTTAATGGTAGTTATTCCAATATGAATGGAGTATGTTTGATTGGATTTCAAAAGGCCCAGATATGCAGACGGTCTTACTGATCCAAATACTTTTAAAACTTTCACAAAACTGAAACAGGACCTGTCTTTGACTTGGTGTCTTGTTCGTTTACAAAACAGATGGGCACTTAAAGATTACAGCCTTTGTTAAAACCCCTTGGCTTCTTTTGGTCTCGTATCACTGATAAAGGGCTTGCACTGAAGGTTTTCTGACAACAAGAGGTTTAATACCTTTTCCAGCAATTTTCAAAATAATTTCTATTGCTATTGCATGGTTCCTGTAAACTGTACATGTTGCATATTGGATGACTGGTGGATACATGATTCTAAAGGGTAATAGAGATAACATGGGGGAAGTGTGTGAAGAGAGAACTTCAGGGACTAAGCAACTGTGTTGGAGAACTGAGGTCACCTTTTTAAACTGCCCAGCCTCTGCACCTGCACTCCAGAATTCACAACAAGTCCTGAAAATCTTAGGCCTGTAAAAATATGAAATTCCTTCAAAGTTCCTTCCTTGAAGGAAGTGAAAGTGGAAAATGCATAAACACTAAAAATAATTTTTCAATCTTGCTTGGGTTCAGGGGTGGTGCGAGAGGACTGGAGGACTGGGTGGCACGGTGGCACAGTGGTTAGCACTGCTGCCTCACAGCGCCAGAGACCCGGGTTCAATTCCCGCCTCAGGTGACTGACTGTCTGGAATTTGCACATTCTCCCTGTGTCTGCGTGGGTTTCCTCCGGGTGCTCCGTTTTCCTCCCACAGTCCAAAAATGTGCAGGTCAGGTGAATTGGCCACGCTAAATTGCCCGTAGTGTTAGGTGCAGGGGTAAATGTAGGGGAATGGGTCTGGGTGGGTTGCGCTTCGGCGGGTCGGTGTGGACTTGTTGGGCCGAAGGGCCTGTTTCCACACTGTAAAGTAATCTAATCTAAAAAAACTGTAACCATTACTCTTGTGCTCAGAAAAGGTTGTAAAGATAGGCCCAGAAAATACAGAATGAAAACCAAAAGAACTATGGATGCTGGATATCAGAAGCAAAAGCAGAAACTGCTGGAAAAGCTCAGCAGATCTGGCTTAATGGGACACAGATGCTGCCAGACCCAGTTTCTGCTTGTTTCTGATATCCAGCATCCGTTGTTCTTTTGGTTTTTATTCTGTAATTCTGGCAGCACCTATGTCCTCTGAAGCCACACCGACTGAGCTTTTCCACCAATTCCTATTTTCTGTTGTCCCAAAACTTACAGACCACTCAACTGATCTTTCACGGTGGGAAGATATTTAGAAACAATAATTTGGGATGGAATTAATTGTCATAATAAAAAATGTCTATTAATTAAGGGAAAATTCTTTCCAAATAATTTGCTGACATTTTTTGAAGAAGTAACTGACAGCTGATGAGGACAAGGTTGCTGCAGTAGTATATGCTATAGTATGGACTTGATGCAGGCATCTGCTACAGTGCCACACAACAGGCTTATAAGGGAAATGATAGGTCGTGAAATAAAAGGGACAGCAGCAACATGGATTCAAAACCAGATGAGAATAATCAGACAGACAGTCATGGTTCATTGATACTTTTCTGGCTGGAAGGAGGTTTGCTGTGGAGATCTCCAAGTCAGTATTTGATCACTTACATTTTACAATGATCTACATCTTGGTGTACAGGGAACAATTTCAAAGTGTGCAGGTAAACTGTGAGGACGACAGTACAGAACTACAAAAAGAAAACTTTGACAAGTTGGTGGAGTTACAGAGTCAGAGATGTACAGCATGGAAACAGACCCTTTGACCCAACCCGTCCATGCCGACCAGATATCCCAACCCAATGGGTGGCAGATAAAGTTCAATTTGGCAATGTGAGAGGTGATACGCTTAGTACAAAGAACATGAACAGATAATACGAATTAAAGGATACGATCAGAAAGAGTGTGCAGGAGCAGAGACACCTGGGCAGCACAGTGGCTAGCACTGCTGCCTCACAGTGAGGGAGACTTGGTTCGATTCCAGGCTTGGGTGACAGCCTGCATGGAGTTTGCACATTTTGCCTGTGTCTCCGTCTGCGTGGGTTTCTGCCAGGTGCTCAAGACTCCCCCCAAAGATGAGCAAGTTAGGTGGATCTGCCATGCTAAATTACCCATAGCGTTCAGGAATGTGTAGGTTAGGTGTGCTAGTCATGGGAAAAGCAGGATTGGCCGATGGGTCTGGTTGGTACGATCTTCAGAAGGTTGGTGTGGATTTGTTGGGCCAAATGGCCTGTTTCCAAACTTTGGGGATTCTATGTGTACATAAGTTACAGAATGTGACAAGACAAGTGGAGGGAGCTGTTAATAAAGAATGCAGTATTCTGGGTTTCATTAATAAAAGCATAGTGTACAAGAACAGGAAGATTATGCTAAAGCTTTATAGGACCTCAGCTAGAGTATTGTGTACAGTTGTGTGCACCACAACTTCAGAAGAATGTGAATGCATTGAAGTAAGTGTAAGGGAGGGTCACTCAAATGGTTGCAGGGATGAAAAACTTCAGTTATAAATTAAATCGGAGAAGTTGGGAACAAGTGGTTTGAATTTGGAAATACTGACTGGAAGTGTGTTGAAGGCATGTTCAATTGATGCGTTTAAGGGGGCATTGAAAGATTATTTAAATAAAAACATGAGAGATTATGGGGAAAAGGCTAGAGTTTGTCAAAGTCAAAATGGTCAGAGAGCCAGCGCAGACACAACGGCCTCCTTCTGCACCATAACAGATCCATGATTCTGTGAAGTAACACGAATTGGGTGTGCACCACTTGAGACACAGGTCAGGTTCTGCATCCAAGTCCAGGCGAAACTGAATCCTTTGTTTGCTATATCTTCCTCCATAATTCTGAATGCCCCTTTTAGATCACGCATCTGTGCTCTCTTCTGTAAAACGGAGTGCTAGAATGTTTTCCAGATTTTCTAGTTATAAGCTCTTGGTTCTGGTATAATTCTTGAACATTTTTTTGTTGCACTTTCTCCAGCATTTCTATGGTTTCTTGCAGTTGCAGTATCAAACTAAAGGCTGCTCCTGGTTGATGTCATGAGATTCTAATTCACAAGTGGCCCCTTAGCAACATCGTCAGAAACCACAATATCACACAAACAGCATCCAATCCTACTTCGCTGGTACCTTGCTCAATGATGCCACTATGTAATGTTTCAGAGATCTTGGGTGAACAGTACAAACCTTTGCAACCAAACACCAAGGAGCATTGGCACAGTCTCCTACACAAATAGTGTTCCACCTTCATCAACTCCAATTCTGCCCTTCATCCACCATAAATTTCTCATTCAAAATTAGATTGCCTGTATTCCATCTCACGTTAAGAAATACTCAACCATCACCTGGTGCTCTCTGTTTTACATGCAACTTTGCTCCAGTAATGCCTCAAGTTTCAAATTCTAATCCTAGTTTTCTAACCTCTACTATGTCCTCTCCCATCCCAGCTCTGCAATCTCTTGTACCACGACAATTTACTCCTTCAATTCAGATCTTTTGCACATCCCTGACTTTAATCACTCCAACACATTTGTTCGTCTAAACCTTGCCCCCTCTACACTGCCTCCTCTATGAAGATACACTTGGGGCCATCCAACTACCCTAATATCTTATGTGGCTCAAGTATCAAACTTAGTTTGATAATGCTCCTGTAAATATTTGAAATATTTTACTGTGTTAATGGCACTACCTAAATACAAGTTAGAGGTAGGAGAGGCATTTGGTTTTACTGCTCTATTTTGAGGAAAACCACATACCTTAGCTCCATGCTTGTGAAGGACCTCCACCACATCATTGTGTGCTCTTTCTGCAGCCACATGCAGTGGTGTAAGAAAACTGCAAGAGATGTAACAAGTTACAAAATTTCCAACGTTAATGCATCTATTGCGATTTAGGAGATGTCTACTTCTATTACAAAGGAAGTCAAACAATATTAAAATATACATTTCCTGAAGCATTTTAGTTCAACAGCATTACTTAATATCTCAAGTTACAGATACTATGTCCTGAAAAATGTAACTACATAATAGGTAATAATAAGTTAAAAAGAGCTTGTTCCTTAAATACCTCTTATGGCACAATATCCTAACTCACCAGACATCAGGAGTGTAGTGCTGGAAAAGCACAGCAGGTCAGATAGCATCAGAGGAACAGGAGAATTGATGTTTTGGGCATAAGCCCTTCATTAGGAAAGATGAAGGCCATATTCTCAAAACGTCGATTCTCCTGCTCCTCGGATGCTGCCTGACCTGCTGTGCTTTTCCAGCACCACACTTGACTCCGATCTCCAGCATCTGCAGTCCTCACTTTCTCCTAGTACCTCACTGCACAGTCTGAACTCACGAATCAGCTTATAATCAATAATTTCCACAACATCTCTGAACAACTGCTAGGTTATCATCAATTCTTTTACATTGCAACCCTCAAACAGGTTTTGTTTTCTACAATGAAAAACCTTCAATATTTTCAAGCTATGAAATTTGATAAAGTTGCAAGTATCTAATAATGTTTAGCAGCCTAACTTGAAAATAACAATTTTTGAACAGTAAAAACAAACTTACTCTTTATTTTTTTCATTGACATTTGCTCCCTTTCTTAGAAGCAGTTCTGTTACTTGCTTGCGTTTGGGATGTTGTGAAGCCACAGCACAATGCTGAAAAAGGAAATCAAACACTAATCTCCAGATACTAGTGAGTTAAACTATCTGTAGAAAACAAAGTACTTTTGTCATCATAATAGGTAAACCAATTTAGTGTATGTTGAGACAAAGGCATTTCTACTCTCTACTATTTAACTGCCAATGTATACGCAGCAAAGTCTGAGCAATTCCTCAAAGGGGAATGTGATACATGAAGAACGAAAACTGAATAATTTTGTTTTAAATTCAATTGTGGGACTTGGACATCACTGACAGGCCAGCATTAACTGCCATCTCTAGTTGACCTTGAGGTAGTGGTGATGAACTGTCTTCTTGAACTGCTGCAGTCCATATTCTGTAGATTACAGTGACCCACAATGCATTAGGAAGGGAATTCCAGGATTTTGACCCAGCAACACTCAGGGAATGGTAGGATGGTGAGCGAGTTGGAGGGTAACTTGCAGATGGCTTTATTCCCATATATCTGCTGCCCTTGTCTTTCTAGATGGAAGTGGTCATGGGCTTGGAAGGTGTTGCGAAAGAATCTTTGATGAATTTCTGCAGTGCATCTTGTAGATAGTACATACTGCTACAACTAAGTGTCAGTGGTTGAGGGAGTGGATGCTTGTGGCTGTCGATGGTGTCAAGCTTCTTGGGTATTGCTGGAGTTGCACCCATCCAGGAAAATGCGGGGTATTCCATTATAGTCCTGATTTGTGCCTTGTAGGTGGTGAGCTAGTTGCTTGCTGCAGTATACCTAGCCTCTGATCTGTTCTTGTATCCACTGTGTTTATGTGGCAAGTCCAGTTGAGTTTCTGGTCAAGGATGATGCTCGTGGGTAATTCAATGATGGCAGCACTATTGAATGTCAAGGAGCAGTGGTTAGATAATCTTTTATTGAAGAAGGCCATTGCCTGGCATTTGTGTGACACAAACGTTACTTGCCATTTGTCAGCCCAAACCTGGACATTGCCCAGACTTTGCTGCATTAGAACCATTATCGGCTCACAGTATCTGAGGAGTTACAAAATAATGCTGAGCATTACCCAATCATCAGCAAATATCCCCAGTTCTAATCTTATGATAAAATAAAGGTCATCAATGAATTCTTGCTCCTGTTGCTGATATAAAATTTTTTTTGGATGTTGGAAACCACTTAGGGAGTTGTTTCACCTTACTAACAGGGTAAAATTAATGAAAAGAATAATCACATTCATTCATCGTAACCTAAAAACATGTAAATTGCTCATGGATGGGAGTGTCACTGGCGAGGTCAGAATTTATCACCTAATCCAAAATGCTTCAGAGCAGCTGATGATGAATTGGTCCAGTCCTTTTCCTTTTTTTTGAGGGGGAAGGGGGGGATGGGGGGGGAGAGAATGGATATCTTGAACCACATGAAGGTGGATAAATGCCCAGGACCTGATCAGGTGTACCCTAGAACTCTGTGGGAAGCTAAAGAAGTGATTGCTGGGCAAATTGCTGAGATATTTGTACCATCGATAGTCACAGGTGAGGTGCCGGAAGACTGGAGGTTGGATAACGTGGTGCTACTGCTTAAGAAACGTGTTAAGGACAAGCCTGGAAACTATAGACCAGTGAGCCTGACATTAGTGGTGGGCAAGTTGTGGGAGGGAATCCTGAGGAACAAGATGTACATATATTTGGAAAGGCAAAGACTAATTAGGGATAGTCAACATGGCTTTGTGTGTGGAAAATCATGTCTCCCAAATTTGATTGAGTTTTTTGAAGAAGTAACAAAGAAGATTGATGAGAGCAGAGCAGTAGATGTGATCTATATGGACTTCAGTAAGGCGTTCGACAAGGTTCCCCATGGGAGACTGATTAGCAAGGTTAGATCTCACAGAATACAGGGAGCACTAGCCTTTTGGATACAGAACTGGCTCAAAGGTAGAAGACAGAGGGTGGTGGTGGAGGGTTATTTTTCAGACTGGAGGCCTGTGACCGGTGGAGTGCCACAAGCGTCAGTGTTGGGTCCACTATGTTTCATCATTTACAGAAATGATTTGGATGTGAGCATAAGAGGTACAGTAAGTAAGTTTGCAGATACCACCAAAATTGGAGGTGTGGTGGACAGTGAAGTAGGTCACCTTAGATTACAACCGGATCTTGGTCAGGTGGGCCAATGGGCTGAGAAGTGGCAGATGGAGTTTAATCTAGATTTTAGCAGGATTTATGCACTTAATAGTAAGGCCCTAGGGAGTGTTGCTGAACAAAGAGACTTTGGAGTGCAGGCTCATAGCTCCTTGAAAGTGGAGTCGGAGGTAGATAGGATAGTGAAGACGATGTTTGGTATACTTTCCTTTATTGGTCAGAGTATTGAGTACAGGAGTTGGGGAGGTTATGTTGCAGCTGTCCAGGACATTGGTTAGGCCACTATTGGAATATTACGTGCAATTCTGGTCTCCTTCCTATTGGAAAGATGTTGTGAAACTTGAAAGGGTTCAGAAAAGATTTACAAGGATAGTGCCAGGGTTGGAGGATCTGAGCTATAGGGACAGGCTGGGGCTGTTTTCCCTGGAGCATCGGAGACTGAGGGGTGACCTTATAGAGGTTTACAAAATTACGAGGGGCATGGATAGGGTAAATAGGCAAAGTCTTTTCCCTGGGGTTTGGGAGTCCAGAACGAGAGGGCATAGGTTTAGGGTGAGAGGGGAAAGATATAAAAGGGACCTAAGGGGCAACTTTTTCATGCAGAGGGTGGTACATGTATGGAATGAGCTGCCACAGGAAGTGGCGGAGGCTGATACAATTGCAACATTCAAAAGGCATCTGGATGGGTATATGAATAGGAAAGATTTGCAGGGATATAGGCCGGGTGCTGGCAGGTGGGACTAGATTGGGTTGGGATATCTGGTCAGCATGGATAGGTTGGACTGAAGGGCCTGTTTCCACGTTGTACATTTCTATGACTATGACTCTATGGTTCTCTGCTACAAAAATTTCAGGATTTTAAAGGCATTTAAAGAATTGGGGGTGGCAGGTGGCTCAGTGATTAGCACTGCTACCTCACAGACCCAGGAACCTGGGTTAGATTCCAGCCTCAGGCAACGGTCTGATTTCCTCTGGGCGCTCTGGTTTCCTCTCACAATCCAAATATGTGTAGGTTAGGTGAATTGGCCATGCTAAATTGTCCCATAGTGTTCACGGATGTGGAGGTTGGATGCATTAGTTAGGGGTAAATGTAGGGGAATGGGTCTGGGTTTGTTACTCTTCCGAGGCTCCGTGTGGACTTGCTGGGCGGAAGGACCTGTTTCCACACTATAGGGATTCTATGATAAACACTAAAATGAAGATTTCCCAATACTTAAGAAATATGCTTACCAATGGAGTTTCATGTGTCTGCGGATGCTTGAAGTTTATGATCTCTAAAGCAAGACTCTTTTTCACTTTTGTCAAATCTGCTTCTTTCGCAGCTTGTAGTAACGAATGACCTTTAAATTCATCTGTTTAAAAAAAAAAGTTTTCAGTATTAATTTTCCACTTTTTGTTCCCCAGCTGACAACTTAATTATTAATTTTTTTTTCTCCAAATTGTAGGGTGCATGCATATGGCAACATAGCTCAGAGCTCCTATCACATGATGGCTGTAGATAAACCCATCTACTCCTCAAAATAAAAAAAGGGAAGTTTTAGATTAGATTAGATTATTTTACAGTGTGGAAACAGGCCCTTCGGCACAACAAGTCCACACCGCCCCGCCGAAGCGCAAACCACCCATACCCCTACATTTACCCCTTCACCTTGGGAGGAAACCGGAGCACCCGGAGGAAACCCACGCAGACACGGGGAGAATGTGCAAACTCCACACAGTCAGTCGCCTGAGGCGGAAATTGAACCTGGGTCTCTGGCGCTGTGAGGCAGCAGTGCTAACCACTGTGCCACCGTGTTAACAAACATCAATACAGGGGTTTCAGAACTAAACAGATATGCAAAACACAAAGTTGACACTCATAATTAAAAAGTCTATAAATAAGAAGTTTGAGAATCAGCTGTGTACTTATAAATAGGAGTAAAATAAACAGAAGACAATAAGGGGAATGCTAATTTAGAAAGTAAACAATGGGTTAAATGTTCTCAAGGTGAACAATAAGCATCAGTTGTGTGGGGTTAGGATGTACAGCTTTGATTACAACTTTTAAATTGGTTGTTTTATTTTAATTTCTTGGTTGAATAAGATTTATCATCATACATAGTTTAAATGATAGTAGTATGATCTAATTATTAAATATTGTGGCTGTGATCCCTGGAGTAGGGAAGGGTGAGGAAAAAAATAAACTCATAAGCTAGGTTGCTCAGTGAGGCAAATTTTAAAATGCTTTTGGAAATTCAAAGAACACAATGTTGAAACTTTGCTCCTAATTGTTCTCATCCCTTTTTTGTTAGGGTAATGCAGCTGGTAATGTATTTCCCCTTCTTCCGTGACCATTTCCTCCTAACCTACAGGCCACTCAAACACACTAAACATTATGCCCAAGACCATTTACAAAAGGCACAAATCCAGGCTGGATAATTACCATCCCATCATTCCACTCTCAAAACATCAGTAAAGTGATGGGAAGTGTTGCAACAATCTGCTCACGTAAACCTAGATTGGATTCTGCCATAGTCATTTAGCTCCACAGTTCATTATAGCCTTAGTCCAAATGTAATCAAAGGAACTGAACCTGGGAGGTGATGCAAGAGTGATTGCCCTTGACACAAAGCAATGTTTGCCCAAGTTATACCCAGGAGCCCGAGCATGAACCATCTTCACCTTCTTCATAAATGGTCTTTCCTCCATCCTAAGTTGGAGATGATTATATAGTATTCAGTATTATTCACTGACTCCTCAGATACTGAAACAGTTATGGGTTTCTGTGTAGAGAGA
This sequence comes from Chiloscyllium plagiosum, assembly GCF_004010195.1. Taxonomy (NCBI): domain Eukaryota; kingdom Metazoa; phylum Chordata; class Chondrichthyes; order Orectolobiformes; family Hemiscylliidae; genus Chiloscyllium; species Chiloscyllium plagiosum. The sequence goes on along the minus strand of NC_057711.1, from coordinate 142,247,359 downwards.
TGTGGACACACACAGGCTTGTGGTCATAAACGGCAAGTAACATTTGCACCATGCAAGTGTCTGGCAATGACCATCTCCAACAAGAGAAAACCAGCCGATTTCACCACCATTGAGAAGTGTGATGGAATACTCTCCACTTGTCTGGATGAGTACAGCTCCAACAAGAATCCTGTTACAATGCAAGTCAAACCAGCCTGCTTAATGAGCACCCTATTCACTAGCTTAAATGGTCACTTCTATTATCACTGTTATGCAGCGACAACAGTTCATCTAGTCTTTGTCAACATCTACAACTGAAAGAGTAGAAGGCTCATTGGAACACCACTTGTAGGTATCCCTACAAGCAACAGTATCCAGATTTGGAAATATATTATCATTCCTTTTTTGGTTCAAAACCCCAAAACTTACTTCCTGACAGTACTGTACCTATATCTAAACCATACATACTATTGTGGTTCAAGGAGGTGGCTCACCATAATCTTCTCAAAGGAAACTAGGCAGCTGTAACAAACAGCTGCAGCTGGTCTAACAATTAATACTTGCATCCAATGACTGAATTGAAAAAAACAAGAATGTTAAATGCCATAGCTAATTTAATATACAACAAAACAGTCACTGCATTAAGATCTTTGTACAGTTCTGATACTTACAAGCAAGCCTCTCTTTTAACTCTGGAGTGGGAGCCATATCCATGGCACTCTTACCATGGCAGTTAACTAGAGTGGGATCTGCACCATGGCTTAATAGAAGTGAACATACTTCCACTCTGTTCTTGGATGCAGCTTCATGTAGTGGCGTGAACTGCCAGAGATCCATGGCATTTACACAGGCTCCATGCTAAAAGACAAAAAAAATCTAATTACAATTACAAACTTCCATTATCGTAACTAACATAATATCTCCCAGAGTTCTTTTTCCTTTTGTTCTATCTGAAAAGCCAAAATAATAAATTGATAGCATTTCTTAAGTTTTTATAATTTGCACATCTTAGCAATGTAACACTGATTGGCTGATTCAGTTTATTCTGCAACTTCTGATATGTAAAGAAAGTGCAAATTATTGTAATCAAGTTTTCCATTAAAACAACAGCAAATTCAGCTCTATGCTTATATTCAAATAGATAAGTCTCATGTAGGGCCAGGGACCCAGATTCGAATCCACCCTCAGGCGACTGCCTGTGTGGTGTTTGCACATTCTCCTAGGTTTCCTCCACGTGCTCCAGTTGCCTCCCACAGTCCAAAGATGTGCAGGTTAGGTGAACTGGCCATGCTAAATTGTCTTCTAGTGTTCAGGGATGTGTAGGCTCGGTGGATTAACCATGGGAAATGCAGGGTTACAGAGACAGGGTAGAGAGGTGGGTCTGGATGGGATGCTCTTCGGAGGGTTCAGTGTGGATGCAATGAGCCAAATGGCCTGCTTCCTCACTAAGAATTCTATGACTTCTTTCTCGCAACTAAGTCTCAGAATTGTATATAGTGGACAAGAAAACATATGTACTTATTTCACATTTAGTAAGTTAAACAAAACCTAATACGATGTTTTAAACATGTCAATTCCCATGTAATTAATACTCATGATTTGAAACCTTAAATGAATGGTGGCTGATCTTACCTTAAGCAGAAGTTCAGTGACTTCGTAATGGCCATATGAACAAGCATTATGAAGGGGAACAAGGCCACTAAGGGGAGAAAGCAGAGGTCAGCGAAAGGACTTTATGTAATAAAATATATAAACAAATGCTCTTAAACAACTTTGTTTTGAGAAAGGAATCTTATGGATTTCAAATTCCATTGCTGTACTTTCATGAAATTTTACACACAACTTTCTCCTTGCCCTCTTCTTCAAAGGCAGCAATTCTATGGATATTAATGGACTTCAGATATCTCAAAGAGATTGCAGTTCAAGTGATTGACCAAGAGACAGAAGTTATTGTAATCTGAGCTTCTTGTCTCTTCCATCAAGGGAGGCGCTCCCTATCTAATCAGTTTATAATTGTAATGATTTTGAGCACCTCTATCACATCTAGTCTGAAAGTTCTATTCTTCAATCAATCCGTTTAACTGAAGATCTTCATCCCTGGAACCATACTAGTAAATCTTTTCTATATCTTCCCTGGTGATTTCACATCCTTTCTAAAGTATGGCACCCATAGCTGGACACACAACTCCAGATGAATCAGTGTTATAAAAATGTTGACTATAACTTCCTCACTTCTGTATTCTGACTATTTAGAATAAAAGCCAGAATTTCAAATGCCTTATTTGCCACTTTCCCACCTGCCATGCTGCCTTCAATGATTCATTCACAGTTACAACCATGTCCCTCTGCTCCACTTCATAAGTGGATCCCTTACTTTTTATTTTCCTTATTTCTCCAATCTAAATGAATCATACTACAATCCTCTGCAATAAATCTCACCTGGCATATGTTCACACTTTGCAACAATCTGACTATTTCCACTTTAAATCTATCAGTATCCTTCCCAGAATTAATAATACTTCCAAGTTTTAGATCATTTCCAAAATCTGAAACTGTACTCTGCACTCCCAAGAGCAGGTCATTAATATAGTTCAAGATAAAGCAGTGTTACTAGTACTGGCCTCTGAGGAGACCTACTGTAATCTTCTTCTAACAAGATGTTCATTACTATACTCTGCTTCTTGTCATTCAACCAATTTTGTAACCATCTCCCATTATCCCTTTTATTCCATAGGTTTCAACTTTGCTGACAAGACTGTTAAGTCACACTCCAGCAAAGGCCTTTTGAAACTCCACCACTGAATGTGCTCTGTTACCTCATCAAGATATTTAATTAAGTTGGTTCTGAGTTGCAAAAGGATTTAGGTGTTCTGATACATAAGTCACAAAATGACCAATATGCAGGTCGAGCACGTAATCAGGAATCAGAGGAAACTTGACTATCCGAATACCAATTATCCGAAAATCAGATTATCCGAAGGAGATCTCGAGGTCCCGATGGAAACATTTCATCAAAGACATGTTTCCAACAGTGATCTCATCTTTTGTTTACAGTGATTAAACAGGCACCATCTCCAAATGATTGACATTCTGCCCTCTCTCTCCCCACACTTTCCCTGGAGTTCTACAAAGGGGTGTACTCTAACCTTACCTTACCACCTCTTCCCCACACCTCTCCAACACCGCTTCCCAGGAATAATCTCTCCAACGTTGTCCTGTGCATGGCAAACATGGAACCTGTCAAAAGGTTGCAGTAAAAAGTTGCGTGTGGGGCTGCGTGTGTGTCTGTGCACTTTTGTGAGACTTACCCCACATAGGCAGCAGCAGTCTTGTTGTTGGTGTGCAGTCCGGATGACCCTGAGAGAGGCCAGGGGTGGGCGGGGGTGTGTATGTGGGGGGGTTGCGGGGGCTTGTGCGCTTTGTGCCGGGGGGGTGTGGGGTCTCGCTGTTGTGTGCTGCTGCAGTCTCCTGAACAGGGAGCAGACTTCAAAAGTGCGAGCCCCAGAGGAAAGGCATTTAATCGATTTACTGAATAATCGATGATCTGAACGAAATAGTGCCCGCCCATCACGATCGGATAATCGAGTTTCAACTGTACTAATGGGATGCTTTCCTTTATTACAAGACAAATTGAACATAAAATTAAGTATGTTATGTTTTAGTTGTACTGGGCATGGGTGAGAACACATGTCAAATACGGTGTACAGTTTTAGCTCCTTAAACAAAGGAGGATGTAAATGCATTGAAGATGGCACAAAGGTGGTTTATTAGATTGATATGTAGAACGAACAAGCTGACTTGCAAGGATAGTTGGTCAGGTGGAGCTCCTACACCTTAGAAGATCCTGAACAGCCTTGACAAGGTGGCCATGGAAAGGATGTTTCTGCTTCTGAGTCAGTCCAGACTCAGAGAGGGACGGGGGGGGGGGGGGGGGCACAGAGCAGTGCTTTAAAATCAGGGGTTGCCCTTTCAGGACAGGAACGCAGAGAACCTTTTTTTCTGAGGGTTGTATGGCTTTGGAACACTCTGCCTCAGAAGGCAGTGGAATTGGGGTAAATGGGTATTTTTAAGACATAGATGGATAGACAGTGGTTAGGAGGCAATGAAGGCTACTGGGGACATATGGAAAATGGCATTTGGAACACATGGATCAGCATACTCTTATTGAATAGAGGCAGAGAGATGTACAGCAGGGAACCAGACCCTTCGGTCCAACCCGAACAGATATCCCAACACAATCTAGTCCCACCTGCCAGCACCCGGCCCATATCTAAACCCTTCCTTATTCATATTACCTATCCAAATGCCTCTTAAATGTTGCACTTATACCAGCCTCTACCACTTCCTCTGGCAGCTCATTCCATACACGTACAACGCTCTGTGTGAAAATGTTGCCCCTTAGGTCTCTTTTATATCTTTCCTCTCTCACCCTAAACTTATGCCCTCTAGTTCTGGACTCCCTGACTCCAAGGAAAAGACTTTGCCTATTTATCCTATCCATGCCCCTCAATTTTGTAAACCTCTAAGGTTACGCCTCAGCCTCCGATGCTCCAGGGAAAACAGCCCCAGCCTGTTCAGCCTCTCCCTATAGCTCAAATCCTCCAACCCTGGCAGCATCCTTGTAAATCTTTTCTGAACCCTTTCAAGTTTCATAACATCTTTCCGATAGGAAGGAGACCAGAATTGCACGCAATATTTCAACAGTGGCCAAACCAATATCCTGTACAGCTGCAACATGACCTCCCAACTCCTGTACTCAATACTCTGACCAATAAAAGAAAGCATACTAAACGCCTTCTTCACTATCCTATCTACCTGCGACTCCACTTTCAAGGAGCTATGAACCTGCACTCCAAGGTCTCTTTGTTCAGCAACACTCGCAAGGACCTTACCATTAAATGTATCAATCCTGCTAAGATTTGCTTTCCCAAAATGCAGCACCTCGCATTTATCTAAATTAAACTTCAACTGCCACTTCTCAGCCCATTGGCCCATTTGGTCAAGATCCTGTTTAATCTGAGGTAAGCCTCTTTGCTGTCCATTACACCTCCAATTTTGGTGTCATCTGCAAACTTACTAACTGTACCTCTTATGTTGGCATCCAAATCATTTATGTAAATGACAAAAAGTAGAGAGTCCAGCACTGATCCTTCTGAGACTCCACAGGTCACAGACCTCCAGTCTGAAAAACAACCCTCCAGCAGAACAAACTCGAGTCGCCGAATGGTCTACTTTTATTTCATGTTCTTGCATTTGGGCTTGACTTGCCTTTAATAAATCCAATAAATCTGATTGTTCTAATTAGTCTAAAATTAAGACAACAATATTAATTTTGTCCTTCAGTATCATTTTTGAAAGATTTCCCAAGTATTATGTTCACTGATTTGTGTTTATCCTCATCTTTTTAACTAAAGGGTAACACATTAGCAATTCTATAATCTCAAATTTACATTTATATCTAAAGAGAACTGAAAGATCATTATGTGGAGGAGCTGGTGATGGACTGGGATGGACAAAGTTAAAAATCACACATTGGAAGATCATTGACAGTGCCTCTGCAATTTCCATCCTCAAATCACTTAGCATTCTTGGAAGCATCAGATTTGGCCACAATAATTTATGAATGGTAAGTCTGATCAGCCTTTCTGTGGGGCTCAGCGGAATTTCACAGGGCAGGAAAGAATAAAAGGGGAGAATGAATTGAATCAGGGAAACTTCGTTAGATCAGAATCAAAGTTTCCAGTGGCAACAATAGAGATAAAAAGGGAACTAAAGACAGCAGGAAGACGTAACCGTTTAACATCGTAAAAGCCCTTCAGCGCAAAGCAAGAGGGAACTGCAGAATGTTTACATTTGGTCTAAACCACTTAACCCATTCGCCAGACATTAACCATCTGACACCTGGATAAGATCACCTCATCTTCCGCCTTGGGACCCTCCAGCTGACGGGATCAATGCAGATTTCACCAGTTTCCTCATTTCCCTTCCCTCCACTGTATCCCAGATCCAACTTTCCAAATCAGCACCACCCTCTTGACTTGTCCTAAATGTCCACCTTCTTTCCCACCTACCCGCTTCACCCTCCTCTCTGACCTATCACCATTACCCCCACTTTCATCTACCTTACCCCCAGCCCCACACTGCTCCCATTTATCTCTCCACCCCCTTGGCTCACAAGGCTTTCAAGCCTCATTCTGGTGAAGGGCTTTTGCCCGAAACGTCGATTCTCCTGCTCCTTGAATGCTGCCTGACCTGTTGTGCTTTTCCAGCACCACAGTCTCGACACTTAACTGAACAGACAACACTCAAGTACCTGTCTGAATTGGTCAGTTTCAAGTACTTTTCAATGAACTGATAAGTGCATTCTGTAAATGTTAGGCACATTAATGAATTGAAAATGTTGATCATATTAATGAGTTGTCTATTAAGATAAGATATAAAAAAGCCACTTCTACTCAATGCTGTAGCTTCAGCTCAGAAACTAACAGCAAGTTCTCTTAATAAAGACAACTGAAGGCCATGTTACCACCTGTCTGTCACTCTGGTTTGAGGTCTAAAAAAGGAACCTCAACAGTTATGAAAAATTAGGCTAATCTGCTGTGTTCCATATTCTATCAGAAATATTTAAATGTTTGCTTTTAGGCCACAGTCAATGCAGACCATACACAAACTAAAACACACTTTCTCCTCAATCATATTTAAACCTTATTTAAATTAGGTAGCTAAGCACCCAATTATATACATCAATCTATTTCAAAACAGCAATGCTGCACGAGTAGAACATCTGTTTTAATATTCTTTATGTTAGATAGTACTAATTAAACTTCAAAAATGTCCATTTCTCCCTCAATATATCAGACAGACATGGATGTCCGTCTTAATAAAAAGTGGTAACTTCTGTTCACACAATACTTCTATTTTACTTTTCAGCACAGCAATAGAGATTGGAGAGAGGATTACTTCAAACATTTCAATGCTACACCTCCAGAAAACTGCACAATGAAGCCTGTCTCATACAGGAGAGAGACATTACTGGCAAGTTTTCTTAAACATCAAAAGTAAATTTCAAGTTAACTGCAATAGAGAATTGGATTCAAAATTGTGCTGGATTTATGGAAAGATTGTAGAGATAAAGCTCTTTGTGACATGTCAGTGGACTGAGTGCTTACACTTTAAGGCTGTATTGCAGTACCGTTCCATTTAACACACTGCTGTTATTGTCTGCAGAAAAATGCAGACAGCAAAATGTATTTTTTAAAAATGTTGAGCTTGAGAGAAAATATCTTCTACAATGAATATAAGAGCATGTTTTTCATTGTACCTGACCTTAAATTAACAGTTAACATCCCAAGCAGTTCAAATGGCATTTAATTATTCAGAGCCAAAGGCCAATGTCATGAAAGCATACTATACCACACCACATTAAATTCAGCCTTCAACTGACCCTTTATCTTTTGCATGTACGTCAGCCCCATGCTGGAGAAGGAGTTGAACAATTCGAACACGATTGTAACCAGCAGCCAGGTGCAGAGGAGTAGACTGGAAGCAATAACCAACAATTAAGAAAATAATTAGCATAAATGGTAACATTTTTGACAAAAAACCTTGAAAGCGACTAAAATAATTAATTTCTACATACTGTTTGCAATAAGCATTAATAGCTTGCATTAATAGCCTAATAGAATTTCAGTCTTCAATTTTGTAAGTTCCCTTCCAATGCAACAAGGGTTGATTGTGGACATTTACCATAACACTACAAAATGAGAAATTCTATAAATCTTACACTGACTGTACAAAATTATACAATAAAAGGGATAAGGATTCAAAACTGGCTGAAGGAAGAAAACAGAAATGGTTAATGGGTAATTATCATCCTGAAAGGTTCACAGTGGGATTCCCAAGGCATCAGTACTGGGACCCTTATTTTTTTCAGATATATATTAAAAAATATAGATTGCCTGATCTAAAAGGGACAATTTTAAAGTTTGTGGACAGCACAAAATTTGGGAGAAATGTAAACTGCGAGGACAGTGCAGAACTTCAACAAGTTGGAGCAAACCGATAGCTGGCAGATGAAGTTCAATGTGAGAAGTCTGAGATGATACACTTTGGTAACAAAGAAGAACGAGACACTATAAAATAAAAAATGCTATTCTAAAAGGTGCAGAGGAGCAGAGAGACCTGAGAGACATATGTGCATAAATCACTAAGAGAAGTTGGACAGAAAATGACAGCTGTTAATATACATCGTATGCTAGGCTTCATAAACAGGGGCATAGAGTACAAGAGCAGGGAGGTTATGAAGAACTTACATAAGATACTAAAATTAATAGTTTTGTATTCACATTCCTGTGACAGCTAACATACGATGTACAGTTCTGGGTGCAAATGCACTGGAGAGAGCGCAGAAGAGGCTTATGAGAATGATTCCAAGGATGAGGGAAGATTGAAGAAGCAGAAACAGTTATCCTCTGAGAGAAGAAGGCAACAGGGGATTTGAAAATTTTGAGTATCATGAGAAGTCTCAACAGAGTGCATGGGGAGATACTATTCCCATTATTTAACAGATCAGGAAACAGAGGGCACAAAACTTTTCCCCCTCCAAAACCAATGCACTGCTTGCAAGTGTGATGGAGGTAGTTTCAATTGAAGCATTCGAGGGAATTGGATGATTATTTCAATAGAAACAAACTGCAGGTTTACATGGAGAAGGCAGGAGATTGTCGCGAAGTTGAAATTCTTAAAAGCTGGTGAAGACATGATGGGCTGAATGTTCTCTTTCCACATTAGAACAATTCTGTGCTTGATAGGGGGAAATGCTTGATTTTGCTTACTAGTTGATAATCTAGTGGAGCAGATAGTCTGATACTATACCTACTTAACTTGCTTTCTCTTGAAAATCAGGCAGGTTCTACAATAGTTAGGAGATCCACAGTGGCAAATTAACACCAGACAGAAGGGAAACATTTACCATATAGTTTAATACATGTGCAAGACACGTTGTTAATTGCACTTAAGTTAAGATATTCTGATCTTATTAGAAAACGTTTTTTTTAAAAAATGTGATAAGTAGCCTAAGGTGTTAAGTAATTTTGATAATTAAACAGGTCTGCCAAGTAACTATTTATATTGATATCATCTGTCATTGGTACCACTGCAGTAAAAAAAAACTTGATTGATATTTTCTGCTTTGTAATTAAGATAACATCAGCCACAATTACATTCTCTAATGAGCAACATATTCCACAATGTTTTATATCAGATGTCATGATTTTATCAGAAACACTTCATACAGTCCACCAATACAATCCTCTTTTCAAACCAAGCATGAGTGCACACACATGCCAGTACAGTAAGAAATTACTAATGCAAACTTAACTAGGTCAACAAATTAACAATTGCAGAGTAGCTGTTACTCATCTGCAAACTCAATCTTTGAGAAAGAGATATTGAGGGACCTAAACTACTGCAGAGGAAAACAGCCTTTTTCAGTTGGATTCTGTTACACAAACTAAAATCTGTAGCACCACACAGATTCAAGTCTGTAGAACTAATTTTAAAAATCACTTAAATATTATTCTTTCCAATACAATTTCATTTTTTTTCTGTAAGAATTAACAATACTTTTAGAAAAACAAAACAAATCTAGTGATGATTTAAGCAAATGGCAAGTGTCCAGCATACTTAGTGTCAAGAAAAAAAATTTGTGTAAATAGGTTTTGAAAAATGACAATCTGAAGCAAAAATGATCCAAGAATTTGATGTAGCAGTGATCTGGTTATGAAGAGTATTATAAACTGTGCCTACATTTCGAAGAAAATAGGAATAGCTACCTACTGCACAGCACACCTGTAGCAGTCCAGCATCATACATTACATCAACTGACTGGCTTGGTCTTGCAGTCTTTACTAGTTGGCCATGGCCTTAGAAACTAAAGCTTTCATTCAACAGACAAGTTATGTATTTTGCCAATAAATGCCAAACACTGAGAATTAAAACAAACAAAAAGACTGCTCTTGTTTCCAGATTTAAATGTTGCTAATCCAGGGGAAACCAAGAATTCCAGTGTAGAACATGTTTGAGAAAATTTAAAACTCAGACTAATTGAGATTATAAAGTACAGAATATCTTAAAACTAAGTTAATAGCTGAATGATTTTGTTTTGCAGTAAAATTTCAAGAGTCTTAATATTTCTCTATAATTACTATCCATTTCTGCCATCCCTATATCCAAAACATAGCAACAGTTTCATTTGGGTCACACAGCATGGAAACAGACCTTTCGGAACAACTAGTCCACCCTGACCATGTCCCCAAATTAAACTAATCCCACAAGCCTGGTTTTGGACCATATTCCTCCAAACCTTTCCCGTTCATGTACTCATCCGAATGTCTTTTAAATGCTGTAACTGCATCGACATCCACTAGCATTTCATTTCACACACAAACCACTCTGTACAAAAAGACAGTTGCCCTCTGTGTCCTTTTTAAAACTTTCTCCTTCTTTTCACCTTAAAAGTATGCTCCTAGTCTTCAACTCCCTCACCTTAGGGAAAAGAACCTCGGTATTCACCTTATCTATGCCACTCATTATTTTATAAACCTCAATAAGACCACCCCTCAACCTCCTACACTCCAGAGGGGGCAAAAAAGAGTTCCAGCCTATTTTTAATAACTCAAACCCTCCATTCCTGGCAACATCCTGGTAAATCTTTTCTGAACCCTCTCCAATTTAATAATATGCTTCCTATGGCACGGCAACTAGGACTGCACACAGTACTCCAGAAGAGGCCTCACCAACATCCTGTAAAACCTCAAGTGTCTCAACTCCAAGATCGGAGCAGTGAAGGCAAATGTACTAAATACTCGATGCAAATTTCAAAGCATTATATGTACCTTGAACCCCTACATCTTTGCTCTACAAAACTACCCCAGGCACCACCATCAATTGTACAAGTCCTGCCCTTGTTTGTTTTACCAAATTGCGATACCTTGCATTCATTTATCCAAATTAAATTCCATCTACTACTCCTCAGCCTATTGACTCAAATGATCAAAATCTCTTTGTAATCTTAAATAGCCTTCTTCATTGTCTGCTATACCACCAACTTTGGGGTCATTGGCGACGTACTAGCAATGCCTCCTATATTCCCATCCGAAATAGTTAACATAAAAAACAAACAAAAGTGGACCCTGTACTGATCGCTGTGGAACACTGTTGGTCATAGTCCTCCAGTCCAAAAAACAGCCCTTTACCACCATCTTGTCTCCTTCCACAAAGCCAATTTTATACCCAATTAGCAAGCTCTCCTTGAGTCCCATGTGATCTAACATTACTAATTAGTCTACCATGCAGAACTTCATCAAAGACTTCACTAAAGTCCATATATCTACCACTCTGCCCTCAATCTTTCTGGTTAATTCCTCAAACTATGACTCAATGACTAAGTTGACAAGACTCTATTTCCTCACACAAAACCATGTTGACTATCCATAATCAGTCCTTGCTTCATCAAATGCATGTAAATCCTCTCAGAATCCCCGCCAACAACTTACCCACCACAGATGTCAGGCTTCGCCTTAACACTATTGCAGTCCCAGTCAATGTCTGGAAAGTTAAAATCCCCTATTATATTCTTACAAATATTTGAGAGCTCTCTACATATTTATCCTTTAACTTCCCTCTGACTATCGGGAAGGCTGCAATACAATCTCATCAAGGTGATCATACCTTTCTTATTTCTACTAATATAGTCACTGGATGATACCTCAGAAATATCCTCTCTAGTGACAGTAATGATGTTTTCCTTAATCAAAAATACCACTCCCCCTCTTCTCTTGCCTTTCTTTCTATTCTTCCCATAAGATCTAAAACGTGGAACATTGAGCTTCCAGTCCTGTCCTTCCCTCAGCCAAGTTTCTGTAATAGCTATGACATCCAAGTCCCACGTTCCCATACATGCTCTGAGTTCATCAGTCCGACCCGTAAGATCCCTTGCATTGAAACAAATGCAGTTTAATTCTTCAGTCTTACCTCGTCCTCTGCTAAGCCCTTGCCTGCTGTTTCTAACCAAATTGCTCTTTTCTGATGCAGAACCATCCTGTCATTCTATTTTTACTGTTACTTAGGAACCCTTGCCCCCACCAACCCCTCCCCACTAGTTTACAGGCTCCCAAAATAGAACTAACAAATCTCCCCACTACATCTAGCTATTTGATGTGTTTATTGGAGACTTCTCAAAGACCGAACGGCTACCTAGTTAAGACTAGATTGCCCAGTGAAGAGTACTATAACATGTATCAGAATAGATCCTATGCAAAAGTAAACAGAACCAAATTCAAATAGAGCTCTAAACAAACCGTATAAACTAATGAAAAGATGAAATTTGATCCCAGGAACCTTCAAGAATTTGACATAAGCTGGGAATTTTGGACAATTTGCCAGAGAAGAAATAAAATGTCACAAAAACTATCCTGCTTGCATTTACAAACTACTTAATAAAGCAACAGAATGTTCATAGTGCACAATATATTTATAATTTCCTCAAAATAAATAGTAAACAAATCCATCTGGTATCATGTCAGAATTGCACAACACAAATTCAAGCAAACGAAGCAATTTGAAATGTGCGAATACATACAATCATGCAAATTTCTGGCCTGAAAAATGTAGTTCAGCAAAGACTGACATTTTTTGAGAAGTCATGCCAATTAAATGGTCCACAATGATGCAAGAACTGGCTTGATGCTGTATGATTTTATGTCCCGTTGCTGATAACAGGAAGTGTACATGATTTACCAATGTGTAAATAAGAAAGCCAAGCTTCATGTCACTTAGAAATGAGAGAATTTTGTTCTCAAGTAGCCCTCTATTATTTTTACACAAAAGTTTCACTGCATCATTGTTTTTTCAAAACGCCCAGTTCACTAACAATATTTGATATAAACCACACAAAAGCAAAGTTTACAGATCCATATGCTTTTCCACAAAAATCAAATTTCAACAGTAACCTGAAAGCGCATGAAAGTCCACGATTTTGGAGGACATTTAATTTAGCGTTGCATAGGTTAAGTGACTAAAGAATAGACGAATTGGACATTTATTTGAAGGCACTAACACCTCTATTTTCTGCTTTATGAGATAAGGTTATTAAAAAATGTATTTGCCCTCAGGATACAGTTGCCGCTAACTAGATCCGCAATTATTTATTGCACATCCCTAACCGCCTTAAAGGTAGCTGAGAGCTGCCTTCTTGAACCACTGCAATCCATATAGGTTAGGTAAACCAACACTACTGTTAGGAAGAGAGTAACTGACCAGATGAAAGAACAGTGATACAGATCGAAGGCAGAGTAGTGAGCAACTTGGAGGAGAAGTGCAGGTGATAGTGGCGCTGCTGTCCTTGTCCTTCCTGTTAGTGGAGGTCACAGGTTTGTAAAGTGCTGTAAAAGGACAGTGAGCAATTTCGATATATCTTACAGATGGCAACATTGCTGACACTGTATGCTAGGGGTAGAGACAGATATTGTTGAAGGTGACGAATGGGGTGCCAAACATCCGAACTGAGCAAAATTAGGGCGCATGGTATTAGGGGCAAAGTACTAACTTGGATTGAAAGTTGGTTGGCTGATAGGAAACAAAGTAGTGATAAACGGCTCCATTTCGGAATGGCAGGCAGTGACCAGTGGGGTGTCGCAGGGATCAGTGCTGGGACCACAGCTTTTTACAATATTAGTAATAACATTAGCAAATTTGCTGATGATACTAAGCTGGGTGGCAGGGTGAAATGTGAGGAGGATGTTAGGAGATTACAGGTTAGGTGAGTGGTCAGATGCAGTTTAATGTGGATAAATGTATGGTTATCCACTTTGGTGACAAGAACAGGAAGGCAGATTACTACCTAAATGGAGTCAGGTTAGGTAAAGGGGCAGTACAGGGAGATCTGGGT